>NC_133324.1:177111349-177361349 GCF_042186555.1 Aquarana catesbeiana | reverse complement strand
ATTTTAAATATTGAGGTAAAATAGGAACTCTACACAAACCACTTCATTACAAATGTTGGAAAATTACTATGTACTAAAATATCTGTGTGCTAATTAGATTAAAATAATTTTTTGTTTCACATAGGGGAAAAATCACTCAGCCAACCCAAAGCAAAACATGATTGGGAAATAAGCCCAAGTCCCATTGAGGATGTGGAGGAAGGAGAGGTGGGCGACATGGGCACCCCACCAGGTCAGTGTCTGACACACCAGCTTACGGTAATCTATGCATGGCTGCCTTTTATTTTATGTAATTTTTCTACTCTATTTTAGGTGATCTGGTTGTGCTGGAGTCAAGCAACAGCGCCACCCCCGAGGATGTTAATGAACTTTGCGACATGGGCACCCCACCAGGTCAGTGTCTGAGACACCAGCTTTATGGTAAGGTAAACTTATGTGTGCATATTTCTAAACATATTTTTTTTTTCTTTCCACTTTAGGTCCAACTGACTATTTTACCCCAGACAGTGCCCAACGGCTAATTGCTCAAATCATGGCCTGGAATGGGGAGATCGATCAAATGCGGAATCGGCTGGATCGTATGCAGCAGGAAATGAAGGACATGATTGATGTTTTGGGTCGAATCTAAATGCCCTTTTTTAAACCCCAAAACATCAATCATGTCCTTCATTTCCTGTTTTGCTGACCCCATTCTGGGCCTTCTCTTTTTTGTTTTGGCCAGAACATAAATGGCTGTTTAAGCTAATGTAAAAAAGGAGGGCTGTTTCTTGTAAATACCTCACAAATCCACAAAAAAATAAAAATTGATTTTCAAAAAAACACAAAAAATCAAAAAAATAAAAAACTTGATTTTAAAAAACCCAAAAAAATAAAAAACTTGATTTAAAAAAACCAAAAAAAAAATAAAACTTGATTTAAAAAAACCAAAAAAAAGAAAAAACTTGATTTTAAAAAAACCAAAAAAAAAAAAAAATTGATTTTAAAAAACAAAAAAAAATAAAAAAATAGATTTTAAAAAACCAAAAAAAAAAAAAAAATTGATTTTAAAAAACCAAAAAAAAATAAAAAACATGATTAAAAAAAAAAAAAAAATTAAAAAACACTTGATTTTAAAAAACCAAAAAAACAAAAATATACAAACTTTATTCAAAAAAAATAAAAACAAAAATAACTTGCTAAAAAAATAAAAACATAAACACAAAAATTGCTTTAAAAACCAAAAAAAAAAAAAAAAACACAAAACAAAACTTGATTTTCCCAAAACCAAAAAAAAAGCCTGTTTGTGAAAATCAAAAAGCCAAAAATATTTTTTTGTGGATTTAGGTATAAATATTTAGATATAATTATATTTTGCTACATTATTAAGATATCATTCTATTTTTGTCAATGAACATTTTATACTAAATGCAGAACTGAATGCATAACAACCATTAATAAAAACATCTCCTTATAGGAATTAAATAAATGTGTGGTTTGTTATTTCAAGGCTCAGTATCATTTTAGTTATAATTGTAAAAAAGTTGTTTACAGTGGCAATGGAGCTTATTTAGACATTTAAAATTACAATACAGTTGGCACTACAACTGCTCGACCATAACCTAGGAGACAGCCCAAAAGAAAGGCAAGCAATAAATATAATGCAAGATTTCATCAATAATTTTTTTATTGTCAAAAATTATATATCCTGGCCCATTGCAATGGCCCCCCTACCCATAAAATAATTAACATATTGCTGTCTAACTTGACGGGCACTTTGGGGGGCCAAGCCAGTACGGACAGTATCCAGGCCTGGAAGGTTGGCTTCTATTTGTCCGGCCTCAGGCCCAACTGTGCCTATATAATTTGGAGCATGCTTATTTAAAAAGTTGTGCAGAATGCAGCACGATAAAACAATAAAATTAAGTTTGTATTCCGCCAAATTAATGGCTGTTTGAAACAGGCGGAACCGGCTGGCCAGAATTCCAAACGCATTCTCAACCACTCTTCTAGCTCTGGCCAGCCGGTAATTAAAAACCCTCCTCTCCGGGGTGAGTGTTCTTTGGGGGAATGGCCTCATGAGGTGCTTGCTGAGAGCGAAGGCTTCATCGGCAATGAAGACAAAGGGGAGTCCTTCCACGTTATCCTCATCAGGTGGCAATCCCAGGCCACCACTCTGGAGACGCTGGCAGAACTCCGTCTGGGCAAATACTCCTCCATCCGACATCCGGCCATTCTTCCCCACGTCCACATATAAAAAATCATAGTGTGCCGACACCACCGCCATTAAAACAATACTGTGGAACCCCTTATAATTAAAATAATATGACCCCGAATGGGGTGGTGGCACAATGTGGACATGTTTCCCATCTATAGCCCCTCCACAATTGGGAAAGTCCCAACGGCTGGCAAAATGGGATGCCACAGTCTGCCATTCCTGTGGCGTTGAAGGAAACTGGGAAATCAAAAAAGAAAACCAAAATCAATTAATTTGTAAGCTAACATTGCAAGAAAATTAGACAATTAAAAACATTATTCCCCAGCATCAGTATAACATTCAATAATTTAATTGTTCTGGAATAACTAATATGGAAAGGCACACTTATCAGATTGCTCACCCCCTCTGATGGAACATTGATTACATTTTAGGGGGTTGTGAAATCCCTAAAAAAAATTACTTTGAGGACACGCAGGAATTTAGGGACTAAAAAGGCTACAAGACTGCAGTTGTCGCACTCTGCAGGTGCAGTTGCTAACCAGCTTACAGTAAATGAGGTAATGTAAAAAGGCATTCATGTTGCAAGGAGTACACAATCACATGCAAGGGCAATTAATGAAAACACTTTGAGGCTTGCATATGATTTGATGATGGAAATCAGCAGAGCTTCTGCTCATTTACTAAAGCACTGGAACAAATGCACTTGTAGAGTGCACATGCATTTTGCAAAGTGCCACATATATTTGCTTTAGACAAATCAACACCACAGAACATTCCAGCAAATTTTAACGAGGGTGGGGGTGGGGGGGTTGTGAAATCTAGATAATTGCTCATTAGCAGCAAACTATTTGGAGTGAGTTTAGGTGGGGGGGGGGGGGTTGTGAAATCTAGATAATTGCTCATTAGCAGCAAACTATTTGGAGTGAGTTTAGGTGGGGGGGGGGGGGGGTTGTGAAATCTAGATAATTGCTCATTAGCAGCAAACTATTTGGAGTGAGTTTAGGTGGGGGGGGGGGGTTGTGAAATCTAGATAATTGCTCATTAGCAGCAAACTATTTGGAGTGAGTTTAGGTGGGGGGGGGGGGGGTTGTGAAATCTAGATAATTGCTCATTAGCAGCAAACTATTTGGAGTGAGTTTAGGTGGGGGGGGGGGGGTTGTGAAATCTAGATAATTGCTCATTAGCAGCAAACTATTTGGAGTGAGTTTAGGTGGGGGGGGGGGGGTTGTGAAATCTAGATAATTGCTCATTAGCAGCAAACTATTTGGAGTGAGTTTAGGTGGGGGGGGGGGGGTTGTGAAATCTAGATAATTGCTCATTAGCAGCAAACTATTTGGAGTGAGTTTAGGTGGGGGGGGGGGGGTTGTGAAATCTAGATAATTGCTCATTAGCAGCAAACTATTTGGAGTGAGTTTAGGTGGGGGGGGGGGGGGGTGTGAAATCTAGATAATTGCTCATTAGCAGCAAACTATTTGGAGTGAGTTTAGGTGGGGGTGGGGGGGTTGTGAAATCTAGATAATTGCTCATTAGCAGCAAACTATTTGGAGTGAGTTTAGGTGGGGGGGGGGGTTGTGAAATCTAGATAATTGCTCATTAGCAGCAAACTATTTGGAGTGAGTTTAGGTGGGGGTGGGGGGGTTGTGAAATCTAGATAATTGCTCATTAGCAGCAAACTATTTGGAGTGAGTTTAGGTGGGGGGGGGGGGGGGTTGTGAAATCTAGATAATTGCTCATTAGCAGCAAACTATTTGGAGTGAGTTTAGGTGGGGGTGGGGGGGTTGTGAAATCTAGATAATTGCTCATTAGCAGCAAACTATTTGGAGTGAGTTTAGGTGGGGGGGGGGGGGTTGTGAAATCTAGATAATTGCTCATTAGCAGCAAACTATTTGGAGTGAGTTTAGGTGGGGGTGGGGGGGTTGTGAAATCTAGATAATTGCTCATTAGCAGCAAACTATTTGGAGTGAGTTTAGGTGGGGGGGGGGGGGTTGTGAAATCTAGATAATTGCTCATTAGCAGCAAACTATTTGGAGTGAGTTTAGGTGGGGGTGGGGGGGGTTGTGAAATCTAGATAATTGCTCATTAGCAGCAAACTAAATACACTCAAACAAAATACATTCCAAATGAGTAGACTAGGTGGATATGTTCCCATCACTTCATGCTGGGAAGGTTATTGAAGGAAAATATACATGCATGACAAAAAATAACAGGAAAAAAATCCAGCATGTGTGAGGATAAAAAGGGGACATTCACACTATATTGCAATGATGGTAAGTAGTGTTTGAAGCAAGAAATACATTATATTATCAAAGATTACATAAAAGAACATGTGATGCTAATAAAAGAAAAATATCTTACCTTAATATAGTCCTTCTGCAGGACCTGTATGATGGCAGAACAGGTCTCTGGGATAATGATCCCCAGAGCCTGGGGGGAGATGCCTGTCGAGAACTTAAGGTCCTGCAGGCTTCTCCCTGTGGCCAAATACCGCAAGGTAGCGACCAGCCTCTGCTCCGGAGTGATGGCTTGCCTCATGCAGGTATCCTGCCTGCTGATATAGGGGGTCAGCAAAGCCAACAAACGGTCAAAAACGGGGTCCGTCATCCGGAGAAAGTTCCTGAAATCCTCAGGATTATTCTCACGGATCTCACGGAGCAAAGGCATGTGACAGAACTGGTCACGCTGAAGCAACCAATTCTTGGTCCATGAACTCCTCCTCGCCCTGTTCATGGACTGGTCTTGGGCTGAAGAATAAACTACAGCACCAAGCACATACAATGCACGAGCTCGACGACGAGTACGTACAGGTAACATGGCTTCAAAACGGTCGGCTGGTCAGAACGCACTAAACAGAACGCACTGAAGAACAGCAAGGCCTGTGAAGAACGACCTGAAAATCAGGAACGAGCGGCCAATAAAACAAAGATTTCTCAATGCCAACTGACCAAACGCACTGAAAAGCAGATACAAACCTCACAAGCACAGACTGAACAACAGTTAAAACGAACTGAAAAATACGAGTCTCACAAGCGCGAATCGTCTCTCACCAAACTTCTACTAACACGAGATAAACACGAGATTAGCAGAAGGAGCCCAAAGGGTGTCGTACGGGCTATTGAACTTCCGTTTTATAGTCTCGTCGGACTTGGTGTACGTCACCGCGTACTAGGCTGTCGTACTTTTGTGTGGTCGTGTGTGCGCAAGTCCGTTCGTAACAAAGTCTGCCGCAAGTCCGCCGAAGGTACGTCGGAAGTCTGTCGGACAGGCTGTCGGACTTTTGTAGACGAAAAGTCCGACCGTGTGTACGCGGCATAAGATTGCCATGTATTTGGCTCCATCCATCTTTCCATCAACTCTGACCAGCTTCCCTGTCCCTGCTAAAGAAAAGCATTCTCACAACATGATGCTGCCACCACCATGTTTCACGGTGGGGATGGTGAGTTCAGGGTGATAGTTTTCCACCACACATACCATTTTGCTTTTAGGCCAAAAAGTTCAATTTTGGTCTCACTCGACCAAAGCACCTTCTTCCATGTGATGTGTTCCCCACATGGCTTCTTACAAACTGCAAATGGGAATTTCTTATGGCTTTCTTTCAACAATGGTTTTCTTCTTGTCACTCTTCTATAAAGGCCAGATTTGTGAAGTGCATGACTAATAGTTGTCCTGTGGACATTCTCCCACCTGAGTTGTGGATGTCTGCAGCTCCTCCAGAGTTACCATGGACCTCTTGGCTGCTTCTCTGGTTAATGCTCTCCTTGCCTGGCTTGTCAGTTTAGGTGGACGGCAATGTCTTTGGATGATGGATTAAACAGTGCTCCGTGAGATGGTCAAAGCTTGGGATATTTTTTTATAACCTAACCCTGCTTTAATCGTCTCCACAAATTTATCCCTGACCTGTCTAGTGTGTTTTTTGGCCTTCATGATTCTGTTTGTTCACTAAGGTTCCCTAGAAAACCTCCGAGGGCTTCACAGAACAGCTGTATTTATACTGAGATTAAATTACACACAAATGGACTCTATTTACTAATTAGGTGACTTCTGAAGGCAAATTTTTCCACTAGATTTTATTTAGGGGTATCAAAGTAAAGGGGGCTGAATACAAATACACACCACACTTTTCACAAATTTATTTGTAAAATAATTTGGAAAACCATTTATCATTTCTAATTATGTGCCACTTTGTGTTGGTCTACCACATAAAATCCCAATAAAATACATTTACGTTGGTTGTAACATGACAAAATGTGGAAAATGTCAAGGGGTAGACATGTGCATTCGTTTTCGTCCGAATGCATTTTCGTCTGAATTTCAGGTATTTTCGTTATCGTTTTAACAAATGATAATGAAAGTGCAGAATCCGAAAAACGAAAGATCCAACATAAACAAATGCTTTATTTTCATTTTCGTTGCTACAACAGTTCGATATAGATAGGAGATTCGACATGATGATGACAATAACAATCTGTGTCCATCAAACCTGTGGTCGAATGTGCCTAACCTTACTCTATTAGTCCAAGATTATTCTACATAGAGAGAAAAGATTCGACTTAGAGAGAAAAGATTCGACTTAGAGAGAAAAGATTCGACATAGGGGAGAAATGATTCGACGTAGGGGAGAAAAAATTCGACATAGGGGAGAAAAGATAAATAAAAATAATGATGATGATGAATGTTATTGGCTGATTGTAACCAAAGAGGAGGAGCAGTAAAATAGCTAGAACTAAGTACACACGTACTTTGGCTTATGGTGTCTGTTGAAAGTTCTAAGAAGATTCAACGGAGCAAGTAAACTATACAGCGTCATACAGTTTAGCTGCTCCGTTGAATCTTCTTTGAACATTCGACAGACACCATAAGCCTTCAATGACAGATTCAATTTGGATTTTCGGACTAATGCAATTTTTAACGAAAAACGAAATAAATTAAAACGAATTTTGGGAGTAACTAAATAAATTTATTTTTCGGATGAAAACGAAATTCCGAAACAAAATATTTCAGTGTGCACATGTCTATCAAGGGGTATGAATATGTTTTCAAGGCAATGTACATAGAATGTTCGCTTTGTAAAAGGACTTGTACTAGTTCTACTGACTTCCATCATCCAATCATGTGCAAGCAAAAATGCTGTTTTTATTCATTTTCCTTGCATATGATTGGGTATTCTTTGAAAAGCGAATCTTCATCTCATTCACTAAGCTTTGGGGCAAATTGCCTTGCAATCACATATTTCCTTGTAAATTAATGTCCTTTTTGTCTTTAGTAAATCAACACCAATACATCTAAAATTTAAAAGAATAATGGAGTATTGTATTTCAGCTTGGTTCTTTGTACTTTCACAATAATATATATTTATTTGACCTGAACCAACACTATGTAAATTTTATTTAAGTGCCAAATGGAGCACTGGGCCACAGCTGCACAGTTTGAAAAGGTCAGGGTTTAAATCAGCAAACAGCTGAGTCACAGTTAGAAGCTAAGTAGGTTGAAGTTAACTGATGCATCCCATATTTTCTATAATACACTGCCAAATACCCAGCAGCAAAGAGAACAGATGGAAATATTGAGTGTAAGAATGCCAATCTAGTGACAATTAATTTAAGTGATCTATTTTTTGTTTCTGCAGAACACCTGAGATTGTATGCTTGCACATATTTCAAATAAAAATTATGCTTATTGGAAAAGGGTACTGGTAACATATCCAGGTCATTTTAATGAAAAAAAAATCTGAACAGCAGAATAAAGCAGTGCTGGAAAGATTTGTATTTACCTAAATTTTATATAACAGAAGTGAACATGCTTTTTTGCATTCTAAGCAGATATTGTAAGTAGTGCCAAACATTTTCATGACAATGTATCAATGTACAATAAATTATGATCAACATGATTGATTAATCATGCAACATCGGAAACCCAATATTTTACATTTAATACATCATTTGAAAGGAATCAGAGGTTAACCACTTACCGAGCGCCTCATGTAGATATACGTCGGCAATTTGAAGATGGATATCTCGGTAATGGCAGCAGCTGCTGCCACAACCGAGGTATTCATCTTTAGAGCCAGTGGTTCTGTTTACAATAATGGTGCTCTCTGATTCACCGCGAAATCACCGTTATTGGCGGCAGGAGAGGTGCCACCCCCCTCCCGCCGCTCTCCCACGCCCTCGGTCGCTTACCGGAGCCATTGGTAGCGGCGGAAATGATCAGGACCTTTCCATGTCTGTGTATGGAGACGAGTGAGGAGAAGATGGCCCCCACCCGTCTCCATACCACAAGAGGGCGGAAGCAACATCAAAACGTCACTTCACCGATACGTCTTAAAGGCACATTTTTCTGTTGTCATTTTTTCAAATGACATTTTTTTTTTTTTGCATTTTAGTCCAAATATGAGATCTGAGGACTTTTCAACCCCAGATCTTATATTTAAGAGGACCTGTCATGCTTTTTTTCTATTACAAGGGATGTTTACATCCCTTGTAATAGGAATAAAAGTGACCCATTTTTTTTTTTAAACAGTGAAAAAATAAATAAAATTAAGTAAAATAAATGAGAAAAAAAAAAAAATTTACGCGCCCCATCCCGACGAGCTTGCGCACAGAAGCGAAAGCATATGTGAGTAGCGCCCGCATATGAAAACGGTGGTCAAACCACACATGTGAGGTATAGCCGCGATCGGTAGAGCGAGAGCAATAATTCTAGCCCTCCTCTGTAACGCAAAACATGCAACCTGTAGAATTTTTAAAATGTTGCCTATGGAGATTTTTGAGGGTAAAATTTTGACGCCATTCCACGAGTGGGCGCAATTTTGAAGCGTGACATGTTGGGTATAAATTTACTCAGCATAACATTATCTTTAACAATATAAAAAAAATTGGACTAACTTTACTGTTGTCTTATCTTTTTATTCAAAAAAGTGCGCTTGTAAGACCGCTGCACAAATATGGTGTGAAAAAAAGTATTGCAATGACTGCCATTTTATTCTCTAGGGTGTTAGAAAAAATATATATATAATGTTTGGGGGTTCTAAGTAATTTTCTAGCAAAAAAAACTGTTTTAAACATGTAAACACCTAAATTCCAAAATGAGGCTAGTCCTTAAGTGGTGTTAAAGTAAACTTGTGTTCATTTTAAATGTAGTAACATCTTCTGTGTAATATCATTGTCAATATAAGAAAGTTCTGTATTTCTTTAGTAATACAGATCCTAACTTTTTAGGCTACTAAAGACACAGTGAGTGGGATTCTTGCCCCATAAACATCTAAAAAATCCTCAATGGATCCCACCAGATGACCAGAAATTATGAGGGGTGGGAAGCCTGAATTCTATACCTAGAGTTTTTGTTAGCTCCTTAACCATTAGCTTCTTGCTTCCCTCTGGAAAAATATGTAAAATGTAGCATTTTTTTCAACGCACACATTAAATACGCATTTTTGGACCTAGTCAGGGAGTGCTAAATACACAAAACCCACAACAGTAAAATCTGTCTGTACATGCAAAATAGCATCTTGTTATACTCACTGTGGAACTTAAGGGATTAATCCTCTGCATTGTGTAAAAAGGCTCTTTGATTCTGTATGCACAGATCCTCCCCTTTCTGCACCGTCACACTGGAAAAGTCAGAATAAGACACAGGGAGTGTAGTCGGGCTGCATATGCTCAGTTGGGTCTCTATTGCTGGAGAGAAGATTTCCTGTTTGATCAGAGCTAGTCTGGTCACGTGGTATTGACATCACACATTTGGGCTTGTATGCAGTCCCTCCTCAATGCCCAGTAACTAAAAAAAAATAACACAGTGGGTGGGATGTCACATCTTGATTCATGTATGATCCGCCTCCCATAAAAACACGAGGACACAGGCTGTAGTGGATTTCAATAGGCAGTGATTACCATAAATGAGATAACACCACTGTACATGTTTACAGTGTTTTTTTTACCTCTCAACAGCATCAGTTACAGCCTGCAGACATGCATTTTGAGGTAATAGATATTTCTAAACTTTTAAAAATACATTTATTTCCCAATTTAATAAATGATACAGATCGAGCCTGGCATCCCACTGCCAACTTGCTAACATGCTATCACCTATCATCCTTATCCTCATCTTCATTACATCTGGCACCCCACTGCAATCTTGCTAACACCTTACCCTCTGTCATCCTCATCTTCATGTTCATCACACCTGGCAACCCAGTACAACCTTGCTAACATCCCACCACCTGTCACCCTCATCCTCATCTACATCATACCTGGCACCTCACTGCAACCTTGCTAACACCCTACCCCCTGTCATCCTCATCACATCTGGCACCCCACTGCAACCTTGCTAACAACCTACCCCCAGTCATCCTCATCCTCATCACACCTGGCACCCCAGTGCAACCTTGCTAATAACCTACCCCTGTCATCCTCATTCTCATGTTCATCACACCTGGCACCCCACTGTAACCTTGATAACACCTCAGCCCATGTTATCCTTATCCTCATCACACCTAGCACCCCACTGCCACCTTGCTAACACCCTACCACCCAGTGGCAGCCCGTGTACTGTGGGCACATGGGCGCCGCCCCCCCATCCATGCGCTTGGCCCCTTTCAGGACGCCAGACGCATGGATTCCTATGGCGGGGGTGGGAGGGGGTGGTACTTTTTGAAGCACCTGATTAGAGCCAGAGGCTCTAAGGGGCCCCCAGATCCCGGCCCCCCACCCTATGTGAATGAGTATGGGGTACATCGTACCCCTACCCACTCACCTAGGGAAAAAGTGTCAATAAAAAACACACTATACAGGTTTTTGAAGTAATTTATCAGACAGCTCCGGGGTCTTCTTCTGACTTCGGGGGTCTTCTTCCGACTTTGCCGCTCTCTCCGGCCTCTTCTCCCAGTGTCCGGTTCTTCTCCCGCTCTCCAGCCTCTTCTCCCGGTGTTCGACCTCTTTTCCCGGTGTCCGGTTCTTCTGCCGGCTCCTCTGCTATCTTCTGCCACTCTTTTGCTAGTGGTGGCCCGGACTTCTGCATCTTCTTCTTCCCTCTTCTCTTCTTCTGATGTTGACACAACACTCTCTCCCGCTGTAATGCTGTGTGAGCGCTCCACAATGACTTATATAGGTGGTGACCCTGCCCCCTTATGACGTCACAGTACCGGGGCATGTTGGGACTGTGACGTCATAAGGGGACGTGGTTACCAGGAGATGTTGACAACGCCCCTTATGACATCACAGTCCCAACATGCCATGGGGCTGTGATGTCATAAGGGGGCGGGGTCACCACCTATATAAGTCATTGCGGATCGCTCACACAGCGGGAGAGACCATCATGTCAACATCAGAAGAAGACGAAGCAGAATATCTGGCCACCGCCAGCAAAAGAGCAGCAGAAGATAGCAGAGGAACCAGCAGAAGAACTGGACACCGGGAGAAGAGGCCGGAGAGAGCCGCGAAGAGCGGCGGGAGAAGAGGTTGAACACCGGGAGAAGAGGCCGGAGAGCGGGAGAAGAACCGGACACCAGGAGAAGAGGCCGGAGAGAGCGGCGAAGTCGGAAGAAGACCCCCGGAGCTGTCTAATAAATTACTTTAAAAACCTGTGTAGTGTTTTGTTATTGACACTTTTTCCCTAGGTGAGTGGGTAGGGGTACGATGTACCCCATACTCATTCACATAGGGTGGGGGGCTGGGATCTGGGAGCCCCCTTATTAAAGGGGGCTCCCGGATTCCGATAAGCCCCCCGCCCGCAGACCCCGACAACCAACGGCCAGGGTTGTCGGGAAGAGACCCTTGTCCTCATCAACATGGGGACAAGGTGCTTTGGGGGAGGCACCCACTCCCCCATGTTGAGGGCATGTGGTCTAGTACGGTTCAGGAGGGGGGGCGCTCGCTCATCCCCACCCCCTTTCCTGACCGGCCAGGCTGCATGCTCAGATAGGAGTCTGGTATGGATTTTGGGGGGACCCCCACGCCTTTTTTTGGCGTAGGGGGTTCCCCTTAAAATCCATACCAGACCTAAGGGTCTGTTATGCCCCGCGATGGGGCTCACAAGGTGTCAATCTCACTGATAAAAGCGGATATCAGATTGATTTCCTTTTCTAGTCCCGTCGTACCTGAGTCACGTTCAAAATGAATGGACTTGTTCGTGTGTGGGCAAGTCCGTTCATTCGGAAAGTCCGTCGTAACTCCATCGGGAAAACAGGCAGACATAGTCTGCCGGAAAGTCCGGTCGTGTGTAGGCAAGTCCGTCCGTAGTCTGGTCGTGTGTAGGCAAGTCCGTTCATAAAAAAAGTCCGTCGGAAGTATGTTAAAAGTCCGTCGGACCAGTCCGGTCGGAAAGTCTGACCGTCATCAGAAATACTAACCCTATTATAAACTTACCAACCAATACTAAAAGCTTTTTTTAAGAGACCAGCCAGCACCCCCATACATATATGCATTCATTAAACCGAAATGAGTGCTTACTTGTGATTAAATCATGTTGGTTTAGAAAAGGAATAACCCCTTCGTAGCTTATGGTACTTAAATAGGCATTCATTCAACAACAAAAATTATGGACACATTTAATTTTATTTTATTTGACTTTTTAAAAGTCAACCTCACAACAATCTTTTGGTAATCATGTGCAAATGTGCAACAGAAACACATAAGGTGCTGACACAGACATTCCAGCCAAACTAAATAGTGGGAGAGAGTACTTTTAGAAGTTTTTTCCCTTAAAACAAGAAGACCTACTGATACTAGGTTGTGACCAGGACTTAAAGTGGTTGTAAACCCTTACAGACCACTTTTTACTACAGGTAAGCCTCTAATAAGGCTTACCTGTAGCTACCCTGGATATCTCCTAAACCTTCATGGTTTAGGAGATATCCGCTGTATCAGCATGTGCCGACGTCATCGGCACATGCGCACTGAAGCAATGGCATGTTTGTGCCATTGCTTCAGCTAGTGGGCCATTACCAGCGGCTCCCTCGCACATGTGCAGGAGTGACGTCATCGTTGCTCTGGCTAATCACAGCACCGGGAGTGATGTCGCCAGTTGGAGCTGTGTACAGGGACCACTACGGGGCTTTGATCTAAGGTGAGTATTTCATAATGAGCTAGTATGCTATGCATACTGGCTCATTATGCCTTTGTCTTGCAGGGTTTTTTTTTTGGGTTTACAACCAATTTAATGCATGAAACTATATACTCTGGCTGTTGAATGGCACTAGTGGACCCAAGGGAGAAGTTACATTGTACAACAATGGAAGGAACAAGATAAAACTCACTCTGAAAACGTTAGAACCAGTAGCTGGTAGCAGGTGCAATCCATGAATGTAGCAAAAGGGAAGTCAGCAAATAGTAGTGGGATCCTGTAAAGTAGAAAAGTTCAGGATGAGCAGCAGACAGTAGGGGTATCCATTAAATCTAAGATTGGGGCAGGCAGCAGATAGTAGAGGTATCTGGTAAATGTAATAAGGCTCGAGATGGAGGGAAACAGTAAAGAAAAAGACATAAACACACTAGGTCAGCAGAAAAGCATATAGGCACAAGTTAATTATGTTTACATAAGGCACCTCCTGTGCCAGGGACCAATCCAAGAGCTGGTAGGCTTGTGCCCAAAAAATGTGGATGATACAAGGAAGAAGTGAACAATTATAAATGCAATCAGTGGTGCACTACCAATCTCAATATAAAACATGTTTTACTATCATAAAACCTTAAAAAAAGCAAATATTCCTGCAAACAATTTAAAACTGCTAAAATAGAAAAAAAAGTTATAAACTAATGAAGATATCCACTAAATCCCCTAATGAAGTCACATGGTGTGTGATGTAACACATAGGGCGGAGCCTGAGGGATCTCGGCAATACAGATAAAAGTCATTGAAGAAAACAGCATGGGATTCCCCCACAGTCCATTACCAGTCCCTTTTGGTCTGGTATGAATATTAAGGGAAACCCCGAACCACAATTAAAAAAAAAATTGCGTGGGGGCCTCCCCAAATTCCATACCAGCCCCTTCAGGTCTGGTATGGATATTAAGGGGAACCCTGCGCCAAAATAAAAAAAAATGGCCTGGGAGTCCCCCTCAAAATCCATACCAGAACCTTCAGGTCTGGTATGGATTTTAAGGGGAACCCCATGCCAAAATAAAAAAATGGCGTGGGGGTCCCCCCAAGAATCCATACCAGACCCTTATCCAAGCACGCAACCTGGCAGGCCACAGGAAAAGAGTGCCCCCCCTCCTGAACCATACCAGGCCACATGCTCTCAACATGGGGAGGGTGCTTTGGGGTAGCCCCCCAAAGCACCTTGTCCCCATGTTGATGAAGACAAGGGCCTCATCCCCATAACCCTTGCCTGGGTGCCTCCCATGGCAGCAGATCAAATTGTAATTACGCGCCCCTGTTGAACAGGGGCAGAAAAATTGGGCCTTAGGCGGCGGTGGTGGTGGTGGTGACACAACACTGCAACCCCTCACAGATACTCTAGTTGAGTGCAGGAACGAGCCCTGCAGCAAAATTACTGCACTTACTGTGTATTGTGTATATATATGCATCCCAGGTGTTGCATATATATATATATACACTGTATTCAGTTTAGCTAGATCCGTTCCTGTTATCTTCCTACTGACAGGCAGGCCTGTCTTGTTACAGTATATACAGCTACCTGAAGAAAATTACTGGTGTTCTTTTGATCCTATTAGTATCACAGTCAGGCAGCTAGACTATTTACAGTTAGTGCAGTGCGTCCTGCTGACAGTGTTCAGCTAAACCTACAAGTTAGTGGGGTGCGTCCTGCTCACAGTGTTCAGCTAAACCTACAAGTTAGTGTAGTGCGTCCACCTCACAGTGTTCAGCTAAACCTACAAGTTAGTGCGGTGCGTCCTGCTCACAGTGTTCAGCTAAAACTACAAGTTAGTAGGGTGCGTCCTGCTCACAGTGTTCAGCTAAACCTACAAGTTAGTGGGGTGCATCCTGCTCACAGTGTTCAGCTAAACCTACAAGTTGGTGTAGTGAGACCTCTGCACAGTGTTCATCTAAAGCTACAAGTTAGTGCAGTGCGTCCTGCTCACAGTGTTCAGCTAGATCCGTTCCTGTTATCTTCTTACTGACAGGCAGGCTTGTCTTGTTACAGTATTTACAGCTACCTAAATAAAATTGCTGGTGTTCTTTTGATCCTATTAGTACCACAGTCAGGCAACTAGACTATTTACAGTCAGTGCCTTGCGTCCTGCTCACAGTGTTCAGCTAAACCTACAAGTTGGTGTAGTGAGACCTCTGCACAGTGTTCATCTAAAGCTACAAGTTAGTGCAGTGCGTCCTGCTCACAGTGTTCAGCTAAAACTACAAGTTAGTGCTGTGCGTCCTGCTCACAGTGTTCAGCTAAACCTACAAGTTGGTGTAGTGAGACCTCTGCACAGTGTTCATCTAAAGCTACAAGTTAGTGCAGTGCGTCCTGCTCACAGTGTTCAGCTAGATCCGTTCCTGTTATCTTCTTACTGACAGGCAGGCTTGTCTTGTTACAGTATTTACAGCTACCTGAATAAAATTGCTGGTGTTCTTTTGATCCTATTAGTACCACAGTCAGGCAGCTAGACTATTTACAGTTAGTGCAGTGCGTCCTGCTCACAGTGTTCAGCTAAACCTACAAGTTAGTGGGGTGCGTCCTGCTCACAGTGTTCAGCTAAACCTACAAGTTAGTGCGGTGCGCCCTGCTCACAGTGTTCAGCTAAACCTACAAGTTGGTGTAGTGAGACCTCTGCACAGTGTTCATCTAAAGCTACAAGTTAATGCTGTGCGTCCCGCTCACAGTGTTCAGCTAAAAATACAAGTTAGTGCTGTGCGTCCTGCTCACAGTGTTCAGCTAAACCTACAATTTGGTGTAGTGAGACCTCTGCACAGTGTTCATCTAAAGCTACAAGTTAGTGCAGTGCGTCCTGCTCACAGTGTTCAGCTAAACCTACAAGTTGGTGTAGTGAGACCTCTGCACAGTGTTCATCTAAAGCTACAAGTTAGTGCAGTGCGTCCTGCTCACAGTGTTCAGCTAAAACTACAAGTTAGTGCTGTGCGTCCTGCTCACAGTGTTCAGCTACAAATACAAGTTAGTGCTGTGCGTCCTGCTCACAGTGTTCAGCTAAACCTACAAGTTGGTGTAGTGAGACCTCTGCACAGTGTTCATTTAAAGCTACAAGTTAGTGCGGTGTGTCCTGCTCATAGTGTTCAGCTAAAACTACAAGTTAGTATGGTGCGTCCACCTTACAGTGTTCAGCTAAACCTACAAGTTATTTTTTTGCGAGCTCTGCACAGTGTTCAGCTAAAGCTACCTGTAGAAGGTTGGTGGTGTTTTCCTGATCCTATCACTACCGCAGGCAGCTAAAAAAGCTACAAGTTATTTTTTTGCGAGCTCTGCACAGTGTTCAGCTAAAGCTACCTGTAGAAGGTTGGTGGTGTTCTCATACTACAGGCAGGCAGTTGATTTTGCTAGCTGCAGTATATATATATATAGTATATATATATCCCAGCTTAGTGCAGCTACAGGCCATTAGTATGTCTGGAAGGCCAAGAAGGAGAGGCAGACAGTCACAAGCCAATAAGAGAGGGCAAGCAGGCTCTGTGTCTAGTGCTGGTCGTGGAGACGGTGCATCCTCATCAGCACGTGGCCGTGGGACACGCTTGGCCTTTTTTTCGGCAGCTGGCCGTGTTGAGCCGCAACATGCGGAAGACTTGGTCGAGTGGATGACCAAGCCGTCCTCATCCTCCTCATCCTCTCTCACCCAAGCCCAGGGTACTTTGTCTGGCAAAGCAGCGGCCTCTTCCCTCGGCTTAATGTCATCAGTGACTCCTTCCCTAGCCCCACCATGTCCTTCTGAGGAGTCCCTCAAACTGTTTGACCACAGTGTGGGTACATGCTCCAGGAGGATGCCCAGCGTTTGGAAGGCTCTGATGATGATACTGAGCTCAATGAAGGCAGTAACATGAGCACGGACAGAGGGGGTGCCCAAGAAGGACAGCAATCTGGCAGTCATGCTCCCCCTGCTGCAGCATACTGCCAGGTTTGCTCCAGTGATGAGGAGGGAGGGGATGATGAGGTCACTGACTCAACGTGGGTGCCTGATAGGAGAGAGGAAGAGGAGGAGGAGGCGGCACATCACCAATGAGGCAGGATGCCCTCCAGGGGCCAGCCTAAGGGCAGCACATTGACTGCATCACACCCCAAAGCTCCACATGTGCAGGGCGCTGCAGTCTCTGTGTGTTATTCAAAAAGTTCTTTGGTGTGGGCCTTTTTTGAAACGAATGCATCAGATCGCACCGCTGCTATTTGCAACATATGTCTCAAGCGTATCTCGCATGGCTAATACATCTCCCGCTTGGGTACCACATGCTTGACCAGACATATGTTGACCTGCCATGCAGTTCGTTGGCAAGCGTATCTAAAAGACCCACACCAAAGAACAAAGAGGACCTCTCCTTGCTCCTCATCAGCTGAGATCTCCAACCCCACTATACCTTCAGTCCTCTCTGAGACCTGCACTGAGAGGAATGAAGGTGTAGAATTAGATGTGTCACAGCCAAGTACTTGTGGGCAATCTGCTTTTGGTACACCGACGTCAGATTGTACCAGGCAAATTTCCCTGCCCCAGCTGCTGCACCGCCGAAAGAAGTTTGCTCCCAGCCATCCACATGCGCAGCGGTTGAATGCTAGCTTGGCAAAATTGCTAGCACTTCAACTGCTGCCTTTTCAGTTGGTAGACTCTGCCCCCTTCCGTGAGTTTGTGGAATGTGCGGTTCCTCAGTGGCAGGTACCCAAACGCCACTTTTTCTCACGGAAGGCGATTCCGGCTCTCTACCGCCATGTGGAAGGCAATGTCCATGCCTCGCTGGACAGGGCGGTCAGCGGTAAGGTGCATATTACCGCTGACTCATGGTCCAGCAGGCATGGACAGGGACGTTACCTAAGTTTCACGGCGCATTGGGTGACTCTGCTGGCAGCTGGGAAGGATGCAGGACAAGGTGCAGTAGTGTTGGAGGTTGTTCCGCCACCACGCCTCCAAACACACACCTCTCTCCTCCACCCCCTCCTCTTCTTCTTTCTCCATGGCCTCTTCCTGTGCTTTGTCCTCGGAACCAGCGGTGCTCCATAGCCATTCAAGGGGCTACGCAAGTACACAGGCCAAAAGATGCCATGCGGTGCTTGAGCTGGTGTGCTTGGGGGACAGGAGTCACACTGGGGCAGAGGTTCTGTCAGCTCTGCAGGGGCAGGTTCAGAGGTGGTTGACGCCACGCCAACTTAAGGCAGGAATGGTGGTTTGCGACAATGGCACCAACCTCCTCTCTGCCCTCCGACAGGGACAAATGACCCATGTGCCCTGTTTGGCTCACGTCCTTAACTTGGTGGTGCAGTGGTTCTTGGGCAGGTACCCGGGCTTACAGGATGTCCTGAGGCAGGCCAGGAAAGTCTGTGTGCATTTCCGCCGGTCATATAATGCCAGTGCTCGGCTGACGGACCTCCAAAAGGAGTTTAACCTGCTCAAGAACCGCCTAATCTGTGACATGCCCACCAGGTGGAACTCAACGTTGACCATGCTGCAGCGGCTGCACACGCAGCAGACGGCCATTAATGAGTACCTGTGTGACTATGGCACCAGGACAGGGTCAGGAGAGCTTGGTTTTTTTCCCCACGCCAGTGGGCCATGATCAGGGATGCATGCACTGTCCTGTCACCATTTGAGGAGGCCACGAGGTTGGTGAGCAGTGACAGTGCATGCATCAGTGACACTGTCCGCCTTGTCCACCTGTTGGAGCACACACTGCGTGGAATAATGGACAGGGCACTTGAGGCAGAACAGAGGCAGGAAGAGGAGGACTTCCTTAGCTCTCAAGGCCCCCTTTATCCAGACAGTGTTCCTGCGTGCCCGCCGATCACACAGGAAGAGGATGAGGAGGAGGAGGAGGAAGATTGTGTCAGTATGGAGGTGGAGCCTGGCACTCAGCATCAGCAGCAGTCTTTAAGGGATCAGTCCCAAGAAACACATGGACTTGTACGTGGCTGGGAGGAGGTGGCTGCGGACCATGTCGTCCTTAGTGACCCAGAGGACTCCGGACCGAATGCCTCAGCAAACCTACGCTGCATGGCCTCCCTGATCCTGCAAAGCCTGCGTAAGGATCCTCGTATTCGTGGTATCAAGGAGAAGGACCAATACTGTCTGGCAACCCTCCTTGAGCCACGTTACAAGGGTAAGGTTGCAGACCTTATCTTGCCATCGCAGAGGGAGCAGAGGATGAAACATCTTCGGGAGGCCTTGCAGAAAGGTCTGTGCAACGCGTTCCCAGAGACTGGGAGGTTACAAACTCCTGTTTCTGGACAACGTGTTGCTGAGGCTTCGGGCAGTCAAAGAAGGAGCGGTGGAGAAGGTGGCCGTCTGACCGATGCGTTCAGACAATTTTTTGGTCCGCAGCCCCAAGGTATGATCGGTTCCAGCAACCATCGCCAGCGTCTGTTTTACATGGTGCAGGAATACCTAGGGGCAAGATCTGACTTGGACACCTTTCCCACCGAAAATCCTCTGGGTTACTGGGTCTTGAGGATGGATCACTGGCCAGAGCTTGCACAGTATGCAATTGAGCTACTGGCCTGTCCTGCATCCAGCGTTCTTTCGGAACGTACATTCAGTGCTGCTGGAGGCTTTGTAACCGATCACAGGGTGCGTCTGTCCACCGACTCGGTCGATCGACTGACCTTCATAAAAATGAATCAGTCTTGGATCACCACCAGCTACCAAGCACCTGATGCTGATGTAACCGAATAATTTTTTTTGAAATCTCAGATCCCTTCAAAGACTGCCTATACTGATGTTGAGTGACTATCCCTGAGAAATTATCCTCTTCCTCCTTAATCATCACGCTGATAGCTTGTAAGAACATTTTTCGTTCTGGGCGCCACCACCAGTGCCTAAGGCACAATTTTTCAGCCCCTGTTTAACAGGGGCGTGTAATTACAATTTTTGATGCAATACTTTGCAGCAGGGCTCGTTTCTGCATTACAACTAGAGTATCTGTGAGGGGTTGCAGTGTTGTGGCACCAGCACCAGTGCCTAATGCCCAATTTTTCAGCCCTTGTTTAACAGGGGCGTGTAATTACAATTTTTGATGCAATACTTTGCAGCAGGGCTCATTTCAGCATTCCAACTAGAGTATCTGTGAGAGGTCGCAGTGTTGTGGCACCAGCACCAGTGCCTAAGGCCCAATTTTCTGCCCCTGTTTAACAGGGGCGTGTAATTACAATTTTTGATGCAATACTTTGCAGCAGGGCTTGTTCCTGCGTTCCAACTAGAGTATCTGTGAGGGGTTTGCAGTGTTGTGGCACCAGTGCCTAAGGCCCAATTTTTCTGCCCCTGTTTAACAGGGGCGTGTAATTACAATTTTTGATGCAATACTTTGCAGCAGGGCTCGTTCCTGCGTTCCAACTAGAGTGTCTGTGAGGGGTTGCAGTGTTGTGGCACCAGCACCAGTGCCTAAGGCCTAATTTTTCAGCCCCTGTTCAGCAGGGGCATGTAATTACAATTCTTGATCTAATATTTCACAGCAGGGCCCATTTCTGCACCCACCAAGAGCGAGTGAGCACTTACAGTGTTGTGGCACCAGCACCATCACCACCAAAGACCCAATTTTTCTGCCCCTGTTCAACAGGGGCATGTAATTACAATTCTTGATCTAATATTTCACAGCAGGGCCCTGTGAGGGCTTACAGTGTTGTGGCCACAACAACACCTAAGGCCCAAATTTCTGCTGATTATATAGGGTAGGCCCCTACTTTCAAACATGTAACTTACAAACGACTCCTACTTGCAAACGGAAGGAGACAACAGGAAGTGAGATGAAATCTACCCCTAGGAAGGGAAATTCTCTCCTGTAAGAGTTAATATGGGAAAAACATTTCTCCTTTCCACTGATGCTCTCCAATCCTTGTTCCACAAGAAAACCCAAATTTTCAAAAAACATTTGTCATTGGGACAAAAAGTGAGGTGAAATGTTCTGAAGAGGAGGAAAGACAGCAAAACAAATGTCACAGGGGTGATAACCCTTCCCTATGTTTTCCAAAAAGCTTAAAAAAGATTTTTTGGCTGGAGCTAAACACATTAAAAATGTACCCGTTCAAAATTACAAACAGATTCTACTTAACAACAAACCTACAGTCCCTGTCTTGTTTTGCACCGCCTGTATACTGCTGCTCAGAGTATATAGGGCCTGGTGGCCCCACACCTTTCCTTATTTTAATTTGGGTGCGGGGTTTAAGACCCAAAGGGCCTGGTAATGGACTGGGGGGTACCCATGCCGTTTGTCTCACTGATTTTCATCCATATTGCCAGGACCCGACATTACATTAAACCCGCAAGCAGTTTTAAATTAGATTTTTACCTTTAAAAATGACATTTGGTGCAGGGACTGTTCTAAACACAGGAAACACGCGCCACTTTACAGGCATACTATAGACACCCCCCAGGTACGATATTTAAAGGAATATTTCACTTTTTTTTTTTTACTTTAAGCATCATTAAAATCACTGCTCCCGAAAAACGGCCGTTTTTAAAAGTTTTTTTTGCATTGATACATGTCCCCTGGGGTAGGACCCGGGTCCCCAAACCCTTTTTAGGACAATACCATGCAAATTAGCCTTTAAAATGAGCACTTTTGATTTCAAACGTTCGAGTCCCATAGATGTCAATGGGGTTCTAACGTTCGTGCGAATTTTCAGTCCGTTCGCAGGTTCTGGTGCGAACCGAATCGGGGGGGTGTTCGACTCATCCCTACTGTGCAAGCTCTGGCCAGTGATCCATCCTCAAGACCCAGTAACCTAGTGGATTTTCGGTTGGAAAGGTCTCCAAGTCTGATCTTGCCCCAAGGTATTCCTGCACCATGTAAATCAGACGCTGGCGATGGTTGCTGGAACCGATCAGACCTTGGGTCTGCGGACTAAAAAATTGTCTGAACGCAACGGTCAGATGGCCACCTTCTCCACAGATCCTTCTGTGACTGACCAAAGCCTCAGCAACACGTTGTCCAGGAGGACCAGGAAATTGCAACCTCCCAGGCTCTGGAAACTCATTGCACAAACCTTTCTGCAAGGCCTCCCGAATATATTTCATCCTCTGCTCCCTCTGCAAAGGCTGAATAAGTTCCACAACCTTACCCTTGTAACGTGGATCAAGAAGGGTTGCCAGCCAGTACTGATCCCTCTCCTTGATACCACAACTCCAAGTGTCCTTTTGCAGGCTTTGCAGGATCAGGGAGGCCATGCAGCGTAGGTTTGCTGAGGCATTCAGTCCGGAGTCCTCTGGGTCACTAAGGACGACATGATCCACAGCCACCTCCTCCCAGCCACGTACAAGTCCATGGGTTTCCTAGGACTGAAAACAATCCCTTGAAGAGTGCTGCTGATGCTGAGTGCCAGGCTCCACCTCCATGCTGACACAATCCTCCTCCTCCTCCTCCCTCCTCCTCCTCCTCTTCCTGTGTGATAGGCGGGCCTGTAGGAATACTGTCTGGATAAAGAGGGCCTTGAGAGGTAAGGAAGTCCTCCTCTTCCTCAGTCTGTTCTACCTCAATTGCCCTGTCCATTATTCCATGCAGCGTGTGCTCCAACAGGAAGACAAGAGGGACAGTATCACTGATGCATGCACTGTCACTGCTCACCATCCTCGTGGCCTCCACAAATGGTGACAGGACAGTGCATGCATCCTTAATCATTAGCCACTGGCGTGGCGAAAAAAAAAAAAACAAGCTTCCCTGACCCTGTCCTGGTGCCATATTCGCACAGGTACTCATTGACGGCCCTCTGCTGCAGCATTGACTACGTTGAGTTCCACCTGGTGGGCATGTCATAGACAAGGCAGTTCTTGTGCAGGTTGCATTCCTTTTGAAGGTCAGCCAGCCGAGCACTGACATTATAAGACTGGCGGAAATGCCCACAGACTTTCCTGGCCTGCCTCAGGAGATCCTGTAAGCCAGGGTACCTGCACAATAACTGCTGCACCACCAAATTAAGGACGCGAACCAAACAGGGACATGGGTCAAGTGTCCCTGTCAGAAAGCGGAGAGGAGGTTGGTGCCATTGTCGCAAACCACCATTCCTTCCTGAAGCTGGCGTGGTGTCAACCACCTCTGTACCTGCCCCTGCAGAGCTGCTAGAATCTCTGCCCCAGTGTGGCTCCTGTCCCCTAAGCTGACTAACTCAAGCACCGCAAGGCATCTTTTTGCCTGAGTGCTTGCATAGCCTCTAGAACGCCTATAGAGTGCCACTGGTTCTGAGGACAAATCAGCACAGGAAGAGGCCATAGAGGAAGAAGAAGAGGAGGGGTGCAGGAGAGAGGTGTGGCAGAATCACCACTACCAGCATTTTGGAGGCGTGGTGGTGGAAGAAGCTCCAACCGTGTGCCGTGAAAGTAAGGTAACATTCCTGTCCATGCCTGTTGGACCATGAGTCAGCGATAATATGCACCTTACCGCTGACTGCCCTGTCCAACAAGGCCAAGACATTGCTTTCCACATGCCGGTAGAGAGCCGGAATGGCCTTCCGAGAAAAAAAAATGGCGTTTCGGAACCTGCCACTGAGGTACCACACATTCTACAAATTCTCGAAAGGGGGCAGAGTCTACCAGCTGAAAAGGCAGCAGTTGGAGTGCTAGCAATTTAGCCAAAATAGTATTCAGCCGCTGAGCATGTGGATGGCTGGGACCAAATTTCTTTCGACGGTTTAGCAACTGGGGTAGGGAAATTTGCCAGCTACAATCGGATTTAGGTGTACCGCTAGCAGATTGCCCACAAATACTTGGAACACCTAATTTTACACCTTCATTCCTCTCAGTGTAGGTCTCCGAGAGGACTGAAGGTGTAGTGGGGTTGGAGAACCCAGCTGATGAGGAGCAAGGAGAGGTCTGCCTTGTTCTTTGGTGTGGGTCTTTTAAGTACTGTTGCCAATGGACTGCATGGGAGCTCGACATATGTCTGGTCAAGCATGTGGTGCCCAAGCGGCTGCTGTTTTGGCCACGCTTGATACACTTCAGACATATGTTGCAAACAGCAACGGTGCAATCTGCTGCATACGTCTCAAAAAAGGCCCACACCAAAGAACTTTTGAAAAAATGTGCGGAGTCAGAAGCGCTCTGCGCATGCGGAGCTCTGTGGTGTGATGCAGTTGGTTGGCTGTCCTTAGCATCCTGCCTTGTTGGAGATGTGCCTCCTCCTCCTCCTCTCTTCTATCAGACACCCACATAGAGTCAGTGACCTCATCATCCCCTCCCTCCTCGCCACTGGAGCAAACCTGGTAGTATGCTGCAGGTGGGGGAACATGACTGCCAGTTTCTTGTCCTTCTTGGGCACCCCCTCTCTCTGGGCTGACGTTACTGCCTTCATCCTCAGCCTGGGTACCATCGTTGGAGCCTTCAAAACGCTGCGCATCCTCCTGCAGCATGTACCCGACACCGTGGTCGAACAGTTCGGGGGACTCCTCAGGACATGATGGTGGGGCTAGGGAAGGAGTGACTGATGCCATTGAGCCGATGGAATAGGCCACTTTGGCAGCTGCATTGGCAGCCAAACTTGTCTTAGCCTGGGTGACAGAGGATGACAGAGGATGAGGAGGATGAGGACGGCTTTGTGATCCACTCTACCACCTCTTCTACGTGGCCAGCTGTCGAAAAAAAGACAAGCGTGCCCCACGGCCATGTGCTAAGGATGCACCAGGTGCACGAGCAGCACTGTTGGCTGTAGACACAGAGCCTACTTGCCCTCTTTTAGCCTTTGAGCATCTGCCTTTCCTTGGTGGCCTTCCAGACATGCTGTAGAATTGGATTAGCAAAACACCGCCTGAAGTTTACTAGAAAAATTTCACCAGGAATGGCCTGCAGTCAGGTATAGGCTTGGCTAGACTAGAATGCAGTGGACATATATACATATATATGTTGGAGACATATATATATATGGTGACTGTATATATATTTAATGCACTGCAGATCACTGAATCACTTGCCTGCCTGCCTGCCTGCCTGAAAGTGTATTTGAAAACGTACACCAGCAATGGTCTGCAGTCAGATATAGGCTTGGCTAGGCTAGAATGCAGTGGATATATATGTTGGAGACTGTATATATTGTAATAGTCCCTGTCACTGGGAAAAGGGATGGGATCTCTAACCCTGTGTCCATGTCTTATGGAGAGCCAGCAGGTTGTGTGCCCAGGTGCACACAGCCCATATAACGAGGGGCAAGTGAGAGCAGAGGGTGGAGGAAGGTGGAGTGTGTGTAGCTTGTTGCTACTGCTATGTGAAGACAGACCTGTGTCTGGAGAGTGGTCTGCCCTGTGGGAGTCTGCAGCCTATGTAAAGGGGATTCTTTGCCCAGGGACTGGGAAAGGCTGGTCAGCCTTGAGAGTCGGGGAGACTGAGGAAGCCAGTGAGTCCAGGGGGCTGTAAAGAATTGGCAAATCTGTTGAGAGCAAGCAGAGGAACTGCTGACAAGAGAGCCAGGTGGCTTGGTATGTTTTCCTTATTTTTGGAGTGCTTAATGAAGTTAAACCCCTGCGTGGGAATCCTGAATGGACCTTTTTGCTTTTGTTTTTCGGTTTAATAAACGTGGGCTACCAGGCCCTTAACTATAATGCCTGTCTGATGTGGACTCACTGCACTAAAAACGCATTTATCGCTTGAGCTAAATACCCCAAACATTACAAGTGGTGTTCGAATGCGGGCAGACAGACGGTGAAGTCCGGGTCTCTGCGCCAGTAGTGAGTCATTTCAGGAATTGCTGCTAGCGGTGTGTGGCAGCCAGGCAAACTGCATTGCGCAGACGTTAAATTGATGAACTGTGTTTGTGTGCATGAGACAGCACAATCTGTGTGTGCACTGTGCAGGTGAAGTGAAAAGCAACTTGCTTTAAAGTAACAGTGCTTCATTTTTTGCTGGAAAGCGCAAAAGTGTGGTGGAGTGACTGCAGAGATGAAGCAAGAGTTTGAGCCTGCCGGAGAATACTGCAGACTGTTTTTTGCTACACTTAAAGGGGAAGGGCATGCTGTTGCCCCTGGCAACGCTGGTGCAAGCAGGCCAACTATTAAGGTGCAAAGTCCCAAGCTTACAAGAGGATGCAATTTGGGAAGCCCTGTCAAGGCTCTGAAGCAAGAGCGCTGTTTTCGGTGCAGAGAGTGGGGGCATGTTATCTCCAAGTGCCCTTTGTCTCAGTCTCCAATACAAGGCGACACGGCCAGACAGAGGTCTGCAACAATGTTTAGAAAGCCTGATTTAAGTCCCAGGAGTGTCCAAAAGGCTTATCAGAAGTTTGACAAGTATGTGGTTGCCCGTAGCAACGGCAGTGATGTCAAGTCTGTGGACTACACGAGAAACGTATTGCCGACAGAGGATCGTGGCATGTTTAAAGCAACAATGCTTCAAGGAGCGCAAAGTCGCTGCTTTTGGGAGAGTCAGCAAAGTACAGCTGGAAGAGTGCCATCTCCCTTAGCAACAAGGGATCGGGTGTTAACCGGAAGGAGGAGATGCAGTGGAGATGTGGAGCGGCATCCCATTAAAGATATGTGTAAAAATGTACCATGCCTGGAATGTGGTCAACTGGGGCATGAAATTTTTTCTTGTCCCAGGTTATGGAACATGCCTGGAGATGTGGTTACTGGGCAGAAGTCTTTGTCTGCAAGCCCGGTTTTTTGTGAAAACCTATTTTCAGTCACCTCTGGCAACAGTGAGGAAGTACCTGTTGTGCCTGCAGGGGGTGCTAAGGAGTCAGAAGTGGCTGCTGCAGTTTCATCCCATGGCCACCAGGGAGAGTTAGTCAGTAAAAGTGCGATAAAGGATAGACAACGTACTCAAATGAAGCCAGAGTTACCTGCTACAGATTATGGTAAGACTGTTGCAGTTTGCGGGACTGATCCCAGTGAAGTGGGAGTATATCCGGCTGGGAGATCAGCAGAAGTGGTAAAAATGGACTTGCTGCAGTTTGCTACCCCGAGTAGTGGGGAGACACAGGTTGAAGCTCAACCTGCAGCAAGGTTAAGAACTCAAAAAGACTGGACTCTGTATGTACCTGGTGTAATCCACCAGAGTGCTGGAAGTGGTAACCTAGGGGTGACCAATACAGTTTGTGTGCCAGGTTCCCTAGTGACAGGTGCTACAGAGATGCCCAGGGAAACCTCCCAGGAGCCCGCAGTGGTGAGGCACATGGTTTCCCAGGACAACTGTGGAGCCGCCCTAGTGGGCAAAAGAATGCCTTTGGAGAGGAAGGGTGGTGTGCTGAGCGTTACACGGGGTGCTGTGTGTTCTGACCAAAAACAGCCTGTTAAAGCTTATAACACTGCTATGTCTATGGCTGATGATACATGTACTTATTGTGATGTATTCAAAAGTAATGATGATGTTGAAAAGTGTATTACTGACAATGTTGATGGTTTGGTGTCTCCCATGGTAACCACAGGTAGTGCAGCAGAGTTGTCCCAGGAAATCTCAGGAGGACTCCCAGTGTTGGAGCCGGCGGGGCTCCAGGACAGCTCTGATACTGCTCAGGTGGAAAACAATGGGAAAATAGCTCAAATGAGGGAGTATGTATTATCACAATCTGATGTGGTTGACAGTGACTGGTGCAGATTGTCTGCTGCTAAACCACTCTGTCCACCTGTGTCTCCATGGGCAGAGGGAGCAGTACTCAGAGGGAGCAGTACTACAGAGTGCTGATGACTGGAGCACAGACAGGATAGACTGGGATAGTCTCGCCATTAAGGTGATAGCGTGGTGGAAAGAAATTTCTGAAGGTAATAGTAAGCTGGACACTATTGCTGCTGTGACAAATGGAGAGGCTGCAAAGCCAGTAGACACAGGTGCGTTGGCTGTTGCAGAACTTAACCCCCTCCAGGCGGAAGGATCGGAAAAGGGCGCATATATAGCAGAAGTTTTGTCCACAGCAAAAGAGATGAGTAATGTTGAGTGTCAGGATGATGGGATAATGGATAGGGACATGGAAGGGCTCAGTGTTGCTGAAAATGAGAGGATGAGTGTGACACATGCGATTTGCAGTGCTCATGGGGAGCCGCAAGTTTTGTCAGTGGCCTCTGAGGTGGAGGTCTCTTTGAGTGTCTCAGCCTCTCAAGCCTTAGCAAATGAGCCCCTCCACGTCGTTAGTAAGGGAAAAGTCCCTAGAGTTCTGTGTTTTAGATGTGGCATGTCTAGAAATAACTGAGATGTTGTTGGAATTGGTGAAAATCTTTCCGCTGTATACCTGCATGTATCCACCGCAGATGGGCGACCTGGTACTGCGTAGTACCAATCAGTGGAGACACGTGGTACAGGCGATGTTAAGCAAGGTTGATAAAAATTGGTTACTGCAATGTTGGTTACTTTTGCAGAAAGTGGTCTCGCAGTTCTCTGCGAGAATGCTTCCAGCGACAGTTATGTGCGGAAGGCGTTCAGGGGAACTGCTAAAGGAATCAGAAATGATAGACATAGTAGAAGTCTCTCCGTATGCTGGTGTGATGAGGTGCATTCCTGCTGGTGCGATCCGAGGTGCAGCTGAGCAGTGGTTGGTACATGGCGCGTGTGCTGTCTCACCCGCTAGACCTCGTGAAAGGGAAGGGCCCGGAAAAGACGCAGCAGTAGTGGGAATTCAATCCATCACTCGCAGGGAGGTGCAGTTTGAGGTACCCGGAGACACTTTGACAGGAAATGGCAGTGTTGGTAACTGTAATGAAAAAGTGTATGAGAAGCACTGTAGAGCACTGTCGGACAACTCAGAGGTATTGGTTGAGGTACCAATGGACACAGAAATGGTTAAAGAGATTGGTGTGGAAAAATGTGGCGCAAAATGTGTGTTGGTAGGACAGTCGCTATTGGAGTGTTGGACAACCGGGAGCGATGTGAAACTGCGGGAATGTCCCATAGGGAGTAACTGCTTGCCTGTAGATGGTCCCTCCCTAGACCCTGTCCTAGCAAACCAGGTGACAAGAGGTCTTGATGATGATGATGATAATATTGAATTAAATAACCCCTTGTGGAACATTGCTATCGAGGTTAAACAGAAGTATGTGGTGTTGATCTCAGATGATTTGGTTGCCAAGGGTAACCACACAGGGGTTAGTGAACCTGATAAACAGATGTTGTTGGTTAGTGTTGCGTCAGGTAGTGAGAGGGGTCAGTCCCTGACAGATTTCATGGAAATGGGTCCCCAACAGTCCCAGGAGAGTAGGTCTGTGGGAGGGAAAAGGAGGATCCCGTGGCCAGAAGGTGGAAGGGATAGAGAGATTAGTGGGAGCCCATGGTTCAAGGTGAAGTGCTGGTGGAAACATACCCGGAAAAAGAAATGGGCCTACGCAGCGAATGGCTGGCACAGAGGTGTCCCATTCTTAGTGACTGGTTTATGTGTTCCTCCCTCCGGTGCGAAACAAGGGGGGAGTATAGGGAAATGTAGGACCCTGTTAAGATCCAGGGTGGGACGTACCTGGAAGCGCACCCGAAAAAAGGGTTGGGCCTACGTGGCTGACAGCCAGCACAGAGGTGTCCCAACCATGACGGGTGCTGGTGTTCCTCCCTCCGGATCGAAACAAAGGGGGGGGATATGTAATAGTCCCTGTCACTGGGAAAAGGGATGGGATCTCTAACCCTGTGTCCATGTCTTATGGAGAGCCAGCAGGTTGTGTGCCCAGGTGCACACAGCCCATATAACGAGGGGCAAGTGAGAGCAGAGGGTGGAGGAAGGTGGAGTGTGTGTAGCTTGTTGCTACTGCTATGTGAAGACAGACCTGTGTCTGGAGAGTGGTCTGCCCTGTGGGAGTCTGCAGCCTATGTAAAGGGGATTCTTTGCCCAGGGACTGGGAAAGGCTGGTCAGCCTTGAGAGTCGGGGAGACTGAGGAAGCCAGTGAGTCCAGGGGGCTGTAAAGAATTGGCAAATCTGTTGAGAGCAAGCAGAGGAACTGCTGACAAGAGAGCCAGGTGGCTTGGTATGTTTTCCTTATTTTTGGAGTGCTTAATGAAGTTAAACCCCTGCGTGGGAATCCTGAATGGACCTTTTTGCTTTTGTTTTTCGGTTTAATAAACGTGGGCTACCAGGCCCTTAACTATAATGCCTGTCTGATGTGGACTCACTGCACTAAAAACGCATTTATCGCTTGAGCTAAATACCCCAAACATTACAATATATTTAATGCACTGCAGATCACTGAATCACTTTCCTTCCTGCCTGAAAGTGTATTTGAGAGCGTACACCAGCAATGGCCTGCAGTCAGATATAGGCTTGGTTAGACTGGAATGCAGTGGATATATATATATGTAGGAGACAGTATTTATATTTTATGCACTGCGGATCACTGAATCACTTGCCTGCCTGCCTGCTTGCCTGAAAGTGTATTTGAAAATGTACACCAGCAATGGCCTGCAGTCAGATATAAACTTGGCTAGACTGGAATGCAGTGGATATATATATGTTGGAGACTGTGTGTATATATGTATATATATATATATATATATATATATATATATATATATATATATATATATATATATATATATATATATATATATATATATATATATATATAATGCACTGCGGATCACTGAATCACTTGCCTTCCTGAAAGTGTATTTGAAAACGTACACCAGCAATGGCCTGCAGTGAGATCTAGCTGAACTGGATACAGTGTGTATATATATATATATATATATATATATATATATATATATATATATATATATATATATATATATATATATATATATATATATATATATATATATATATATATATACAAAGCTGGGATGTATATACAGTATATATATATATATATATATATATATATATATATATATATATATATATATATATATATATATATATATATATATATACTAAATACACTGCAGCTAACTGAATCAACTGCCTGCCTGAAGTATATTAGAAACAGTACACCAGGAACGGTCTGCAGTTGATATCTAGCTATTACTCATCCTATGTTAATTAAACATCAGTAATATGGGTGGTGCATTTTTTATTTTTTATTTTGGTGAGGGTTCCCCTTAATATTCATACCAGACCCAAAGGGCCTGGTAATGGACTGGGGGGGGAACTCATGATGTTTTTTTCAAAGATTTGTATCTGTATTGCCGGGATCCGACAAATGATTACAGCCGTGAGCAGTTTTAAATTAGATTTTTTCCTTTAGAAATGCCATTTTGCTGTGGTTTTGTTCTAAACACAGGAAAGATGCACTACTTTACAGGCATACTAAGGACACCCCTCAGGCACGATATTTAAAGGAATATTTCATTTTTATTCTTTCACTTTAACCCCTTGCCGACTAGCTCACGCTGATATAAGTCGGCAGAAGGGCACTTACAGGCATATTAACTTACCTGTACATTGCCCTTTAAGACGTGCCATTGTGGGCCCGCGTGCTGTGAGAGTGATCGCCGGTCCCGCAGACTCGATGTCCGCGGGAATACCCGCAATCGTCTCACGGAGAGGAAGAATGGGGAAATGCTGATGTAAACAAGCATTTCCCCATTCTTCCTAGTGACAGGACACTGATAACAGCTCCCTGTGATCGGGAGCTGTGATCAGTGTCGTGTCACACATAGTCCAGCCCCCCCACAGTTAGAATCACTTCCTAGGACACACTTAACCCCTGCAGCGCCCCCTAGTGGTTAACCCCTTCACTGTCAGTTACATTTACACAGTAATCAGTGCATTTTTAATCGCACTGATCGCTGTATAAATGTGAATGGTCCCAGAATAGCACCAAAAGTGTCCAATCTGTCCGCCATAATGTCACAGTCATAATAAAAATCGCAGAATGCCGCCATTACTAGTAAAAAAAAATGATTAATAAAAATGCCATAAAACTATCCCCTATTTTGTAGACACTATAACTTTTGCGCAAACCAATCTATAAACGCTTTTTGTGATTTTATTTACCAAAAATATGTAGAAGAATATGTATCAGCCTTTTTGGGGATATTTATTATTGCAAAAAGTAAAAGATATTGCATTTTTTTCAAAATTGTTGCTCTTTTTTTGTTTATAGCACAAAAAATAAAAAACGCAGAGGTGATCAAATAGCACCAAAAGAAAGCTCTATTTGTGGGGAAAAAAGGACGTCAATTTTGTTTGGGAGCCACGTCGCACAACTGCGCAATTGTCAGTTTAACCGGCTCAGTGCTGAATCGCATAAAACGCTCTGATCTTTGGGCAGCCAAATGGTCCAAAGTGGTTAAGCATTATTAAAACCACTGCTCCTGAAAAAATGGACATTTTTAAAACTTTTTTTTTGCATTGATACATGTCTCCTGGGGCAGGACCCAGGTCCCCATGCTGTTTTTTTCAATGATTATTATCTATATTGCCGGAATCCAACAATACATTACAGCCACAAGCAGTTTTAAATTTAGATTTTTTCCTTTAGAAATGTCATTTTGCTGTGGTATTGTTCTAAACACGGGAAAGATGCGATACTTTACAGGCATACTAAGGCTACCCCCTAGACATGATATTTAAAGGAATATTTAATTTTTATTGTTTCATTTTAAGCATTATTAAAATCACTGCTCCTGAAAAAACGCCTGTTTTTAAAACTTTTTTTTGCCTGATACATAGTTACATAGTAGGTGAGTTTGAAAAAAGACACAAGTCCAAAAAGTCCAACCTATGTGTGTGATTATGTGTCAGTATTACATTATATATCCCTGTATGTTGCGGTCATTCAGGTGCTTATCTAATAGTTTCTTGAAGCTATCGATGCTCCCCGCTGAGACCACCGCCTGTGGAAGGGAATTCCACATCCTTGCTGCTCTTACAGTAAAGAACCCTCTACGTAGTTTAAGGTTAAACCTCTTTTCTTCTAATTTTAATGAGTGGCTGCGAGTCTTGTTAAACTCTCTTCTGCGAAAAAGTTTTATTTCTATTGTAGGGTCACCAGTACGGTATTTGTATATCAAAATCATATCCCCTCTCAAGCGTCTCTTCTTCAGAGAGAATAAATTCAGTGCTCGCAACCTTTCCTCATAACTAAGATCCTCCAGACCCTTTATTAGCTTTGTTGCCCTTCTTTGTACTCGCTCCATTTCCAGTACATCCTTCCTGAGGACTGGTGCCCAGAACTGGACAGCATACTCCAGGTGCAGCTGGACCAGAGTCTTGTCAGAGTGGGAGAATTATCGTTTTATCTCTGGAGTTGATCCCCTTTTTAATGCATGCCAATATTCTGTTTGCTTTGTTAGCAGCAGCTTGGCATTGCATGCCATTGCTGAGCCTATCATCTACTAGAACCCCCAGGTCCTTTTCCATCCTAGATTCCCCCAGAGGTTCTCCCCCCAGTGAATAGATTGCATTCATATTTTTGCCACCCAAATGCATTATTTTACATTTTTCTACATTGAACCTCATTTGCCATGTAGTTGCCCACCCCATTAATTTGTTCAGATCTTTTTGCAAGGTTTCCACATCCTGCAGAGAAGTTATTGCCCTGCTTAGCTTAGTATCATCTGCAAATACAGAGATTGAACTGTTTATCCCATCCTCCAGGTCATTTATAAACAAATTAAATAGGATTGGTCCCAGCACAGAACCCTGGGGAACCCCACTACCCACCCCTGACCATTCCGAGTACTCCCCATTTATCACCACCCTCTGATACATGTGCCCTGGGGCAGGACCCGGGTCCCCATACACTTTTGATGACAATAACTTGCATATAAGCCTTTAAAATTAGCTTTTTTATTTTTTTTATTTTGATTTTTCATGTTCGTGTCCCCTAGTTTTTAATGGTGTTCGCTTGTTCGTACAAATTTTTTTGCCTGTTCGCATGTTCTGGTGCGAACCGAACCGGGGGGTGTTCGGCTCATCCCTAATGTTGATGATATCCCCCTTAATCTCCTTTTGTCAAGAGAGAATAAATTCACTTCCTATAATCTTTACTAATAGCTGAGTTCCTCCATGCCTCTTATCAATTTGGTTGCCCTTCTCTGCACTTTCTCCAGTGTCCCAATATCCTTTTGTGTACTGGTGCCCAAAACTGAACTGCCTATTCCAGATGAGGTCTTACTAAGGATTTGAACAGGGGCAAAATTATCTCTCTCTCTCTCTCTCTCTCTCTGGAGTCTATACCTCTCAATACAAAAAAGGACTTTGCTTGCTTTGGAAACTGCATTTGGCATTTCATGCTATTATTAAGCTTATGATCTACCAAAACACCCAGATCCTTCTCCACCACTGATTCCCCCAGTTGTAGTATGTAAGATGCATGCATATTCTTAGCCCACAAGTGCATAACTTTACATTTTTCAACATTAAACCCCATCTGCTACATAGTTGCCCAATTAAAAAGTGCATTGAGGTCGGGTTTTACTTTGGAGACATCATGTAAGAACATTATTCCACTGCATAGCTTGGTGTCATCTGAAAAGACTGAAATGGTACTTTCAGTCCGGGACCTTATATCATTTATAAATATATTAATAAGTAGGTGTGTTTGAAAAATTATGCAAACTGTAAGTTCTTAAAAATGATACCAAGGTATTTTCCTGTACTGTGAAAAAAAATTAATAAAAACCATTAAAAATAAAAAGTAGGTGTCCCAACACTGAACCTTGGGGTACACCACTGATACCCCTGGACCATTCAGAGTATGACTTATTACCATTACTCTCTGAATTCAGTATTTTAGCCAGTTTTCTATCCATTTATGAACTTATTTTTCCAAGCCTATAGACTTCAGCTTACACATTAGCCGTGTGTGGGGAACTGTTTCAAATGCTTTTGCAAAATCCAAGTATACCACGTCCACAGCCACTCCTTTATCTAAGGTTTTACTTACATCCTCATAAAAAGAAAACAGATTTGTTTGACAACTTCTGTCTTTCATGAATCCATGCTGTTTGTTACTCAAAATATATTTTCCAGCAAGAACTCATCTATGTGGTCTTTTAGTAAACTCTCCAGTATCTTTCTGACTACAGAAGTTATACCAACAGGTCTATAGTAACTTGGTAAAGACTTTGATCCCCTTTTAAATATAGCCACTGCATTGGCCTAATGCCAATCCAGTGGTACTTTTCCAATCCTCAAAGAGTCCCTAAAAATTTGAAACAATGGCTTTGAAATGACAGAGCTCAATTCTTTTAGGATCTGTGTGTGTATGATATCTGATTCAGGTGCTTTATTCACCTTTATGCTATCTAAATATTTCTGGACCATATCAATTTTGATTTTGTATAACTGCGGTGGCTGGTCGGGAAGGGGTTAAATACTCATCCAGCCTTCCCATAAACCTGTCCCCCAACACAGCAGACCCCTTTTCATTTAGGTGCAAATCATTTTTAGCATACAGGTTGTATTCCAATGAAGTCAGCCCAGTGCTCTAGAAGCCCAAATCCCTCCTTCTTACACCAGGTCTTTAGCCATACATTCATTTCTCTAATCTCCCCCTGTCTTTCCTGTGTTGCACATGGCACATGGCACAGTCAATATTTCAGAGAATATCAGCTTGGAGGTCCTTCCCTTCAACTTACAGCCTAGTTATTTAAATTGATTCTCAAGGAGCCTCCACCTTCCATATGTTCTGTCATTGCCTCTAACATGGACCAAGAAAGCTGGGTCATGCCCAGACCCTCCCAGTGATTTATCAACCAGGTCCACCACATGCGGAAACCTTGCACCAGGGAAACAGCAAACCATTTGGTTTAGACGATCCTTGCCACAAATTATTCTATCAGTCCTTGGGTTTATAGAATCCTCTATTACCACCAACTGTCTAGGCCTTCCTGCACTACCCTCACCACCTGTACTAAATGGGATGAAAAAAAAGGGTTAATCACAAACACATTTTTTTAAAAGTGAACCATTGTTGTTCAGGAGTGGATCTGCTTCTTATTACTAGGCAACCAAGACACAGGCTGCCACTGGGAGGAAACAGAACAACAGGGGCTGCCAGTTGAGAGATAAGTATGTAGTTGCCCTGCCAAAACTTAATTTACCTATAACATTTAAAAAATAGTAGCGCTATTGGATATCAGAGGTGGCTCTCTAATTAGGCAAAGTAGGTGGTGGCCTAAGGCCTCGCACTCACAGGGGCCTGGCACTCGCCTGCTTTGCCTAACATGTGTGTGTGAGGGAATGTCCCTGGTTAGTGTCCCCAGGCTGGCAGGTAAATGGGTAAAGCCATGCAGGTTCCAGCCAGCTGTAACATCCCCCTCACATGGAGAACAGCTCATGATCTCTACTGCCATCCTAGCCTTCTCCAAAAGCCGGCACCAGAGCTGGAAGGAGGGGTGGGCGAAGGGGGTGGCGGATTGCGAGCTGCACTATGCTGATTATGTGCGGGAGAAACAGCCTGAGCTGAAGTTGTGTACACTGTGCACACTGCGTGCCTCCTCTCTGTAGCTGCAGCCATACCAGTGTGTATCCATACAGGAGAAGGATGATCCTCCTAGGTTTTCCTGGCTGGATCGAGGCTTGCACAGTCTGAGCAGCAGTAGAGGTGGGTGGAACAGGCTGAGAAAGTTCATCACACTGCACACTCTGCAGCACCGATCACTGTCAAGCCCAGCAGTCACCAGAGCTCTCCCCAGACCAGCTCACAAGCTCTTCATTCAATCCATGGAAGCTGCTATTAAGGTGAAGTGCTAACATGTACTTGCAGAACAAGCTGGATTAGTGTCAGAAATACCAGATTTGTGAAACGTCCTGTCTGTGTCAGCCTGCAATCAGTGCTTGCAGATTACTGTTAAATTATCAGTATCCTGCAACTCTGATATCACAGACTAGGTTGGCTACACCACTTCCCAGGCTCAGAAAACTTTACTGGACATTTACCAAAGGCTATGTGTTTTGCTTGCAAAGGAGGTGAGGGTCCGCTAGAATTAAGTTCCAAGCCTGTGATCAGGGACATATTCAGTTAGAAATGTAAAAAAACCTTTCTGTAGTGACTCATTATCAATCATTTTGGGATATCAGTATGCAGCTGCTAATAAATAACAAGAAGTCTGAATTTAAGGCTGACAATAGAATATAAGATTTAGCACCAGAGCTGCCCTCTCCCTTTGATTCCACCACTCTTCCTTCACAGCCACACAGAGCCCCTTAAACTGGGCGCACACAGACCAAAAATCGGCAAGCTCAGTAGGGACCAGATACATTTCAGTCTGTGTGTGGCCTTCCCCCTTTCTATTCAACAGAAATCAATCAGTAGATCAACTGCTGTCGAATGGCCATGCTAGAAAACTTTCTTTCAATCAGCAGCCAAAGCCAAATGGTTGTAGACTGATCAGTGTATTCTGAAATTGGGGGGGGGGGGGTGTACCACTGTCAGAATACAATGGCACAGAAGGGGAGGATTCCTCCATCAGCCTCGTGTGGATGGGGGGAATCCATTAATTTTTCTTTTCTTCCGAACACCAGCTGAACAAAAAAAAAAGAACTAACCATGCCTACTCCGCTTTAGACTCACACCACAGACACAGGGACATATATTACTTCTTGTGACACAACACACAGGCATTTTTCCTCACACCGATACATTTTTTCTACATCACTATTGGCCCAAAGCTTTACTGCAGGATAAAATGTATACTCCTATTAAACTGTGCATGTTGCTACAAACTGCACCCCAGCCCCTACTCCACCTGGGGAGAGGTGCAGTTTGACATCTTCGCCCTGGGCACTGGATGACCTTGTCCCGGCACCACATAGCATGGTGGGAGTTGTAGTTCTCCACACCACACACTAGACTTGGCCCACCGGTGCCAGCACTCTGCAGAGACTACACCTACCAGAATGACTCTCAAAGCAAACATGTTGGCTTCACTGCTTGTAGTAGGAACCAAAGAGTGTATAGAGGGATCAACTGTCTACTCTGCACCCTGTCTGTTGCGGGATCATCTGTGGCTATGACTCTAGTGTTTGGTGCCTGTTTGCACAGTCTAAGACCATCTCCTGTATCATATCCGCACAGTCTCTGACCATCTTCTGCAGCATGTTTGCAGTCTCTGACCATCTTCTGTAGCATGTCTGCAGTCTCTGACAATCTCCTGTATCATGTCTGCACAGTCTCTGGCCATCTCCTGTATCATGTCCGCACATTTTCTGACCATCTCCTGCTTCATATCTGCAATCTCTGTCCATCTCCTGTATCATTTCTGCACAGTCTCTGACCATCTCCAGTATCATGTCCGCACATTCTCTGACCATGTCTAGTATCATATCTGCAGTCTCTGACACTCTCCTGTATCATGTCCGCACATTCTCTGACCATCTCCTGTATCATATCTGCAGTCTCTGACCATCTCCTGTATCATATCTGCAGTCTGTGACCATCTCCTGTATCATGTCAGCAAAGTCTGACCATTTCCTGTATCATGTCCCCACATTCTCTGACCATATCCTGTATCATATCTGCAGTCTCTGACCATCTCCTGTATCATGTCCGCACAATCTCTGATCATTTCCTATATCATGTCTGCAGTCTCTGGGGGGGGGGCCTACAGAGGAGTCAAGAGACCATCTGACTGAGCCCTGCACGGTGCACCCATTTAGATGCAAGTTGGAACTCTGTGGACCCTGATGTAAAGGGGAATGGTGTGCATGCTGATATAAGGTGATCTCTGGTCACCAGAGCCCCCTCTTACATCAGAGTTCCCCTTTACACCAGTCTACAGCATTCCCTCTTACATCATGATCTGCAGCATTCCTCTTTACATCAACTTTCCCCTTCCCCTTGCACTGTAAGGGGGAATCCTGCAGACACTGATGTAAGGGGGGACTCTGTGCTGGGTTATATTAACCTGACCTTCATGTAAATGGAGAAATATGGTTTTTGACTTTTGGTATAACTTAAACACATTGCTAGTAGCAGCTGTACAAATTGTATCTATAATTGTGTGCGTGGAATAAAAAAAAAATACATACCCTATGTTTAATGATATTTGATTAAAGAATAATTGTTTAGAAGAAATTGTCAATTGTCAATGGGGCCTTGTGTCTAAGTGCATCACAAAAGCCTAGAACCGCCTCTGTTGGATATAAAATTAATACATTTGCTAAAAAAAACTAATGTTACAAGCTAATTATTATTTTTTTTTAAACCCACAATAGTACATACCACCAACTCTCTATTTCTAATTTATTATGGAGTTCTATGCATATCTTGAAAGAAAATATTTGAGACCCATACATAAGTCATTTTAACCACTTCAATACCGGGCTCTTTAACCCCCTTGCTTCCCAGGCCAATTTTCAGCTTTCAGCACTATTGCACTTTGAATGACAACTGCGCGGTCATACAATACTGTACCCAAACAAAATTTTTATCACTTTATTCACACAATTAGAGCTTTCTTTTGGTGGAGTTTATTCACCACTGAGTTTATTCTTTTTTGCTAAATAAAGGAAAAAAGACTGGACATTTTGAAAAAAAAAGCGCATTTTTCTTTCTTTGTTTCTATTATAAAATATTGCAAATAATAATTGTTCTTCATAAATTTAGGCCAAAATGTATTCTGCTACATTTCTTTGGCAAAAATGATCCAAATCCGTATATATTATTAGGTAGAAAAGTTATATAGTCCACAAACTATGGTGTATATATATATGAAAATGGATTAATCTTGATGTATTGGACAGTACAAATATCCCCCAAATTACCCCTTTTTGGAAAGTAGATAACCCAAGGTAGTTAGTAAGAAGCATGGAGGGTTTTTTAAAGTTTTAATTATGTGTTATAATTGTTTGGAAAAATTAAGAAATTAAAAAAAAAAATCACTTTTTTTTTTTACATATGGCCAACATGCAGTACAGCGTCATCATATAATTGGTGTGGCGGTGATCAGGGACACTGACTGGTGACAGTATGAAAAAAAAAAAATGTATTACATTTTTACATTTTTTTACAAATGTGACACTGTGACCAGAGCAATAGAATATTGCCATAGTAACATTGTACTACTCTGAGAAAGTGATAAGGATTTTTTTTTTACACATTAAGTTTGCTTATAGCAGTGAATTTTACTGAATGAAACTGATTAATTTAGTTTGTTTTGTTGTGATTAGCTGTGATTGGCCAGAGCTAATCATACAGTACAGATGGGCTGTGATTGGTCAATTGATCAATCACAGCTAGCAACACAATTGTACACAATGGATGGCATGAAAGGAAGCCATCCATTGTTTAGAACTGTCATGTGTTCAGCTGTGATTGGTCATATGATGTCCAGTCCGAAGAAGGAAGCACCTGTCCGGCCATCAATCTGCTATAGGCTCGGGGGGAAGGTGTTAAATAGCCTAACATTCCACATACAGTAGATAATGGAAAATAAGATGAGAAAAAACCTAATGCAGACAAATCATTGGACAGCAGTATTCTGTGTGATGACTAATAATCAAGCCATTGACTACCCCAGGTGTCATTATGTCATTGCTTGCCACTTACACCTCAGGCTTGCCTGGCTGGAACATCCAGTTTTTAGAGGAATAAAAAGTGAGACCATGAGATAAAGCCAGAAACAGGGAAACGTTTATTTTCAAGTAGTTATATACAACATCATCATTCACCTGAAGCTTTGCAGTCCTGACTTTGCTATATCATAAAATTAGGAAATAGTCCTCCTAGTTTCTGGCATTGCTAAGTGGATCTGCTTTTTCTTCATTTGGAAATTGGGTGGTTGCTGGTTGTATGTTCTAGTGGCAGCAGATCTTTTTCTTATCATTTCTTCTTTACGTTCAGGTATCTTCTAATTGTACTGGAATACAGTTTTTACTATAGCATACATTCTGAATGTGTATTTCTGACAATCACTTTGTGATAATAATACTTCTTATTTTACTATTTATGAATACATTCAAATTCAACTGGGACACAAAATTACACCAAGAATTTCCTGGAAGGTTAAATTAATAATTAAACATCTATTGTAAACCAGAACAGCATTATTACAGATTTGTAATACAAACCAAGAATATCCTTGTAAAGCATCTAATTAATTAGGTATGTTAGCATAAACATGTACCCATATATTGTTAAAAAATCAAGTACACAGATCTGTGTATCTTCATATTTATTACCTGCAAGCAAGAACCATTTATTCATGTATATTGGGTGATTCATATAAAAGAGATCCAGAATATCTTTGTCTGCATGCTGTCCTATTCAGTATGTCTTTCCCTCCAGCAATAATATATAATTTTGTTCAGCATCAAAGCTTGGTGTGTTAGGAGGTGCTCTCAGGTACAATTCTAAATGATTGCAAAATATATTTTTGTGCTATATTACTTTGATGCTCCACACGTGTTTGCTGAATCTACAGAATTATCAATTCTACCAACACAATTCCATCCACAGTATTATATAAAAAATGCACATTATATGTTTTTCGAAAGAGTTCTAACATACAGTGACAGAACAGTTCCTAGTACTTCACATTAGGGATGAGTTTTGGGTTCAGGTTGAACTCATGTTTGTGTGAACCAAATTTTGCTGTTCAGGAAAATGGTGAATTAAGGAGGTTGTATGCATCTACAGTATAGCAACCAATTGCCAATTATGCTCTTTCTGATCCCTGAACTATGGGGTTGTGCCTTTGGAGTGCTCCCCAACTATACTTAAAGTACAATTCCAGTCAAAACCTAACTAAGGTAAAAATCTACTCCTACCCCCATTATAAGCCTATTCTTTCTACACCATAAAAGGAAAAAAGTCTATACTTACCTATTCTGAAGTCGTTCTGGCGCAGTCTCATGATCCGATCCCAGAGCTGGCTTCAGTGTAAAGGAGGGACAGCGAACAACTGCTGCCCCATAGTAAGTCAATGGGTGACATAATCATCCAGGCTCTGCAGCCATTGTCGCTGCTCTCTCCTCTACATTAAAGCCACTGCTGGAGAGATCATGTGACCAGACCAGAGCAACTTCAGCATAGGTAAGTATACAGATCTTTTGTTTTACAGAGTAGATAGAATAGGCTTAAAATAGGGGTGGGAGTTAGAGGTAAGCTTAGTTAGGGTTTGACTGGAATTACACTTTAAAGGCATCTGCTTTGTTTTTATTATTTAAACTTTTTTTTCAAAAGTAAACTTTCCAGAATTTTTGCTTCTTCCTCCATTGGTAACTCAGGACTATTACTGCTGCATAAAAAAAACAGGCAATGCAAGCAAAAAATACCTAAAAAAAAAAGCCTTTTTTAAAGCTGAAATGAATCAGATTAGGATGCTGCTGCTGTATTTAAGGCAGGCTAAATGTAAAAATATGTAGAAACCTAGAAGTTTAGAGTAGGCTGCTAAGTAAATTTAACCACTTGCCTACCGTCGTATTATAAAATGACGGCCGCAGGAACCCTTCGTCCCTCCGCGTGGGCGTCATGTGACGTCCTCGGCTTCCAGGCATTGTGGAGAGCGCACGCCGCTGGCGGCTCACACGCACGCTCACCGCATCACTGGGGACCCGATGCACGTGCTCGGCAGCTGTGATGTCCGCCGGGCACCCGCGATTGCTCATCACAGAGCAGGGACGTGGATCTGTGTGTGTAAACACACAGATCCACGTTCTGTCAGGGGAGAGGAGAACTGATTGTATGTTCCTTGTATATAGGAACACCGATCGGTCTCCTCCTCTCCTCAGTCCCATCCCCCCACAGTTAGAATCACTCCCTAGGACACACATTTAAATCCTTCAGTGGCCCCTAGTTTTAAGCCCTTCCCTGCCAGTGACATTTATACAGTAATCAGTGCTTTTTTTTTTGGCACTGATCGCTTTATAAATGTCAATGGTCCCAAAATAGTGTCAAAAGTATCCGATATGTCCGCCGCAATGTCACAGTCATGATAAAAATCGCAGATCGCCGCCATTAATAGTAAAAAAAAAAATAATAAAAATGACATAAATCTATCCCCCATTTTGTAGACGCTATAACTTTTGCTCAAACCAATCAATATACGCTTATTGTGATTTTTTTTTTACCAACAATATGTAGAAGAATACATATCGGCCTAAACTGAGGAAAAAAATGTTTTTTAAAAAAAATTAGGATATTTATTATAGCAAAAGGTAAAAAATATTGTGTTTTTTTCAAAATTGTTGCATTTTTTTGTTTATAGCACAAAAAATAAAAAAGGCAGAGGTGATCAAACAGCACCAAAAGAAAGCTCTATTTGTGGGGAACAAAATGATCAAAATTTAATTTGGGTACAATGTCGCATGACTGCACAATTGTCATTCAAAATGTGACAGTGCTGAAAGCTGAAAATTGGCCTGGGCAGGAAGGGGGTGAAAATGCCTTGTATTGAAGTGGTTAATTAGTCCACTGTAAACAGTGGAGCGGGGGCTGATTAGTTAAGGCTGTTCAGTGTCTCACAGGCTGCTTTTCTGATACTCCATGTCTTTAAGGGACTCCTGCAAACATAGCTGGAGGGAGAGCAGAACAGGCAGTCTGAATATTTATGGGGCTCCAACCAATCCCTAGGGAGGTGTGCCCAGAAGGTGGTGGGGGGCGGCAATAAAGATTCTGAGGCCTGGCAGCAGAGTGCAGAGTTCCTGGGTCCAGTCTTTCAGGAGGTGACCCCAGAAAGAGACAGAGGGGAAGCTTGAGAAGCCTTGGAAGACATTGAGGTCCCAGCTAGGCTTAGCTAGGGACTACCAAAAAAAGCCTTATCTAGAATCTGAACAGAGCCAGAACAAAGTTAATGGGAGGAAGCCCAACTATTAGTTTGATCTCACAAGTTAGTACAGTGCAGCCAGGAGTTGTGCAAGACAGCTAGGGGCATGCCATACTACTGAAAGTGTGCTCAGTACAGGCAGGAGCAATACAGCCTGTATATAAGTACAGAGCAGCCAGAAGCATAGCAGTCCTCAAATATTGCATTTCCACAGTTCCATGGTATCACATGCTCCCTATCCAAGTTCCTGTTCCCAATTAAAACCTAACATAAACCTCTAGACCAATTCTAGGCCAAAGGAAGAATGCTGAAAATTCTGTATATCTGGCTGTGTATGTCTTGAGTGGGGGAAATAGGCCTCTGCTTCTGGCTTCTGTGGGGGTAGTGCAACAATTAAAAAATCAATTACACATACAAAATATGTGATTCCAGAATAAGGCGTTGCTGACACCGCTCATAAGAATTGTACTGTTCTGTAATGCCAAATACAGCTTAACCCTCTTCCTATCTGTGCTATAGCCATAAGACAGCTACAGTGTAGGCTTACTTTTCCGGAAGGGCGTCCATGGATGTCCTCTGGTGATCGAGCAGCACGCTTTGTGATCACAGAGTCCTTAAGACTCAGCTGATCACAGATCGGTGTAAAAGGCCAATCACAGCAGCTCTTTACCACGTGATCAGCTGTGTCTAATGACAGCTGATCACAGATGTAAACACAAGCCGGTTATCGGCTTCCCTTTCATCGCGCTGACAACGTGGGGAAGGGAGAAGAGAGCCGATAACTGGCTTGTGTTAAAGGGACATCTACACTGATAATCAGGGCACTGATTATCAGTGTCCTGATTATCAGTGCAGTCCCAACAGTGCCCACCAGTGCTTCCAATCAGTGCCCACCAGTGCTTCCAATCAGTGCCCACCAGTGCTGCCAATCAGTGCCCATCAGTGCTGCCTCATCAGCGTATATTAATGAAGGAGAAAAATTACCTGTTTGCAAAACTTTACAACAAACTATGAAAAATTTTTTTTTTCAAAGTTTTCAATGTTTTTTCTTTTGTTTAGCAAACGAGAAAAAAAACAGTGGTGAATAAATACCACTAAAAGAAAGATCTATTTGTGTGAAAAAAAAATGATAAAACATTCATATGGGTACAATGTTGCATGGCGGCGCAATTGTCATTCAAAGCGTGACAGCGTTGAAAGCTGAAAATCGGCCTGGGCAGGAAGAGGGTAAAAGTTCCCAGTAGACAAGGGGTTAAACGCATATGCAAAGCATGTAATAGAAAGGACTGTTTTTTTCCCCATGTTTAGACATGATACCATAGCAATCGACGTTGGGAAGACAGCAGTGGAATGTCCGTCTGCACATCTCCTGCGTTTTGGGGCCTGCAAGAAAAAGAAAAATAGGAGATTTGGAGCAGCTTTTGGCTCAGCTGAGGATTGCACCCACAGTGCATGGGAAGGATCTATTACAGGACAGGATTTCTGGGATGCTGCATGGGGATGACCAGGTACAACAACGCACACAGCCTGCTCCCAGGGCACGTGCATGGAGGTTTAGGCCTCCAGTGTGCCTCAGCCCAGAGACTGATACTCGGGTCCAGCACCGCCCAGGGAATCCAAATTTGGACCCTTCGGGACCCCCTTCCAAGCGGACGCCTGCTGGGAGGGGTGAACCTAGGAGGAATCCTCATCATCGGCAGGGCTGTGGAGAGAGACACTCACCAGCCATCCACTAATCTTTCTTTCAGTGTTGGGAGGACACAGGACCAGTCGGCTGGCACACATGGTGAGGTCCCTGTCATGGGGCCAGCTCAGTGTGGGAGGAGCACAGCTATGGGTGCCGGCCTGTCCCCAGGTACGACTGACAGCCTGTCATCCAGTGTGGCGGAGCGAGGATGACCGGCGGGCACATCTTCCCAGAGGGGGCAGCGATCCGGGGCAGCACGGTCTGGCCGGCAGCAGGTACAAGGAGTCCAGGGGTGGCAGCGGCCTCGATACTGCTCTGCCAGGACCTTCTGCTGATGTCAGGAGTGGGCAGAGTGGAGGCACAGCATCCGGACATGGTGACCAGGAAGTGACAGGTTGGCCTCGGAGAGCTGCACAGTGCTCTGTGCAGAGAAGATCTGGCATGCGGCCAGAAACACTGACTGTACCAGAGGCAAGCTTGGAGGAGGAGGACAGCTGGCAGGGTTCCCATGTGCACTCTATGGAGGACAGATCTGAGGGAGAGGTCACTGGCTCTGGGGATTGCAAGCTCCAGGAGCTGGCCGGGGCATCTGGATCTGTGGCTGGAGGGGTTCCTGCCCCAGCGTAGCTTGGTAAGTGCTCTAATCTGTCCTCTGTTTTAGGTTCTTTCTTTAACTCTGTGGGGTCTGTGGTGGTAGGTCAGGGGGTGGGGGGTCCTGGAGCTATTAGTGGTGTTGGGGAGGTTTTATCCAGTTTAAAATATCTGCTACAGCGTTTGGATTCCGGGACGCTGTGGGACCCTTGGCCAGTTGCAGCATGGGATTCGCAGCGTTGTACGCAGGAGCAAACATGCGAGCCTTTGGCCACCAGGGTGGCATTGGCAGCTGCAGGTATGCAGACGGAAGGTGGAGACACGCGCCGCAGGAATAGCTTGGCCGGCGACTCGCTAGCGGGGGACAAGGAAGTGGACAAAATACGACTGGCAGATTCGGCTAGAGGGGAGGTATACGTTTGCTTCGAGGGACCTCTGGGCGCCCACCTTAAGTCAAATTAACGCGAGATAGGGGGCACTAAATGATTAATCCACATTGACATACCATATATACTCGTGAATAGGTGAACATAACTCTACCATTAGGAAACACACAATGATAGTCCTTAAGGTGAAACAAATTAGAATATAAAAGTGTTAAAAAAAATATATAAATATAATACAGTCCCAAAAAAATGAAAAAACTTGATTCCAGAAAATTATTGCAAGGTAATCTTATTTTCTAAGCTTGATAGTGAGCAATCCTTCACCACATAAATATCAACACCCAATGCGAGCAGATGAAAAGGCTGCTTACCAGATGTATTTGATTTCTTTACTTAAAAAGAAAGTCAAATATCGCTTTGGCAGGATTATGCCTGCTCGCATATATGTATGACTTGGAGATGTACAAGGAACCCTTTTCCACACAGTTTAAGGTAGGATATGCAAAATAATTGAAAAACATCCATAGCGTGATACTGTTTATTAAAAAAGTACTATAAAAAGAAAAGCCAAGTGGCTCCTTACATTAAAAAGTGCCTACCCGCCACTGGGGCTGCTGGCTTGTCATGAATGGCTAAGGCTGGATCTGTACCACATTCACCTCTGTGGATAGTGTGTGTTCCACCAGCCATGGGAGACAACCAGAGAACCGGATATGGCGTAGAACAGCGTGACCAGGTACCGCCTTGACGTACGTTTTGTGATTACATCTTTAGGAGGCATACCTGGTCACTGGAGGTTATGTTATTTATGCTTTTCAACCTTGTTTATTGTTAAAAAAGTTTTAAATGCGTGCGCAGCCACAGTGCTGGTTTACATATGCACCCATCTACACATCATATAAATAGATAAATACGGCGCGTTTGGTGGAGCACATGGAGATATGAAATAATAATACAACGAATAACATGATCGCAAAGTTGGACTCCAAAAAATAAAGTAATTAAAAAACAAAAACACCCCTTTATTGCCATATAAGTGTCACATATTGGTGCGTGGCTATGAAAGACCAGTCCACATAACTGGGTCCTGACATCATGCAAACTCGCCCATCTTCCACGACAAGGTGTTAGTAAATATCAGTAGATGTCTTTTAAAATATACATGAATATATAATCAATGAGTACCCATTCAAGTATAATCACCTATTCTGAAAACTAATTATCTCAAAAACACCCCTAGAGGGCAGCACCACTGGTTTAGTCATTGGATAAAAAGCAATTCAAATCCAGCTCAATGTTCATGCCATATGGCTGGATAATTCGGAATTTGTACACCCATTTGGTCTCATTTTGTGAGACTGCTCTCTTCATATGTGTTCCCCTCCAATGTTTAGAAATGTTGTCAATTCCATAAAAGGTACATTTTTCAAGGCCACTGATAGAAATGGCTTTGTGCCCACGCACAGTTGCCATCATCCACAGTGGATAGGGGCCGCCCCTAAGGGACAGTACACAAGATGAAGGTGAAACTGCAATAATGATGAAGAGTTTCTACTACAAGCAGGAATACTAACAGAAAGGTTCCTGGAGAAAGGCTATCAATTGGGGACACTGAATTAGGTATTACAGCAAGTGTCCACAATTGATAGGCAATCTCTTTTAGCAACAAACTCCAAAAAAGAGTATAAAGATCAGGTGGCTTTTGTGTCAGGATTTCACAGACAATACAAACAGGTTGAGTCTATTTTTAAAACATTTTGGCCTATACTTTTGAAAGACAAAGATCTAAGGTCATCTATTCCTTCCAAACCGAAATTCTTGTACAAAAGTTTTATTGAACATAAAGCGCATTAATAGTACACAGGGAGAAACATATAAATGAACATAATGCAAATACATGTTTACATAGTCTTAATACAAAAATAAAGAAAATGAAAACTGGAATCACATCACATGACCGTGTAACAATACATAAAGCACTGAGGAGGCAAAATATGTTCGTATACAGTTGTCAGCCTGTATATTATCTCCGTCAGGGGTAAACCTGCGGGTTTAAAAAATATGAAAAGTAGCCGAATATAAAGTTGGAAAAAGGGAGTAATGAGAAACTGACTTAGTGATTAAGAAAAGGAAAGAGAAGAGAGAAATAGAGAAGGAGTGGGGAGAGAGGAGAGATGGGGGTAAGAGGGGGGGCGGGGAGAGGTCCGCGGGATGGGGAGCCTGTGAATTCATTACATGGAGAGTAGTGCCGAGTCAAATCTGGAGGGGTGTGCATAGTTTACCCATGGTTGCCATATTCGGAGAAATTTGTCGTGTGTATCTGATAATACTGCTGTCAGTTTTTCATTAACCATGGTATCATTAATGCGATTTTTAACTGCTTCAAAACTTAGGGCTGGAGTTTTCCATGATTTTGCAATAGTTAGTTTAGTTGCAGTAAGTATATGGGATGCTAACTGATGATCTGGTCGCAACAGTTCAGTGATTGGTTTCCTCAAGAGGGCCTCAAAAGGGTCCCACTTTATAGTAGTGTTGAAGAGGTTTCGGAGGAGTGCATACACTCTGACCCACAGTCTGCATACCTTAGGGCACTTCCACCCAATATGTGCCATCATGCCCTCATATGAACATCCTCGAAAGCATAAAGGGGAATATGATGGGATAAACCTCGCTAATCTGGCTGGGGTGTAGTACCATCTATAAAGAATTTTGTATGCATTTTCCAAGAACAGAACATTCTTGGAGCACTTGGATAATGAAATAGTCATGGCCTGCCAGTCCTCCGGGTCTACCTTTTTACCCAGCTCTGCTTCCCATTGGAGATGATATGCTCTTATGGGCGGTTTTGTGGAGCCAATAATGGCTGCGTAAATTAATGAAATCAAACCTGGGGACTGGGGCCGTGATCTGCAAAGATGTTCAAAGGGAGTTAGTGTATAAGGGGCGTCATGAGATTTTATAAGGGTTAGTAGGAAATGTCGTATTTGCATATATCTAAAATGTTCCCTTAGGGGAATGTCATGTGAGGAGCGTAAAGCTGCAAATGTTGTGATCCTAGTTGGGGAAAGCATAGAGTGGACATCCGCAAAGCCTTGCTCAGTCCACCACCGGAATTGCTGCGAGGTATCGTGCCCCGGTGGGAACAATGGGCAGTGAAGAAGGGAAAGTAGAGGAAGGTGTGGGGAGATTAAACCTGCAGAGTATTTGACTGAATCCCATAAGCATAATGAATGGGCCAAACATGGGCCCATAGCACTAGGACGATGTTCTTGGGGGAGCCATGGAAGAGAGGCTAAGGGTATCGGGTGAGAGTCTACCATATCCATAGTGGCCCATAATGGCATCTGAGATTTCTCATGGAGATGGGATAATGTAGCTATGGCTGCCGCTGTGTAATAAGCTTGTAGGTTGGGTCCTGATAAACCTCCATTAATTTTATGAGCAAATAATACCTGCTTTTTAATCCTAGGTTTCTTGGAGCCCCAAATAAACTGCATAATCTTGCGCTGGTGTATACGGAGGATATGGGAGGGGACCTGGACCGGGAGAACCCTGAAGTAGTAAAGCAGTTTTGGGAGGTAGGACATGCGAACGGTAGTAATCCTACCGAACCAGGACAACGGGAGAGCGGACCACGAGGAGAGCATGTTAGTGAGTTTTCTAAATAATGGGGGAAAATTAGCTTGGAATAGACCTGCATATTTTGGAGTAAGTCGAATACCAAGATAAGGTAAAGAGTTCAGCCATTGGAAAGAAAAGTTTGACTGTAGGGATTTTAATTCAGATGGTGAGAGATTTATCGACATTGCTATGGATTTTGCGGGGTTGACCGAGAGACACGAAAAGGTGGCAAAGGTTTCCAGAAGAGCTAGCAGATTAGGGAGGGTGATTCTCGGTTTAGTGATAGTCAATAAAATGTCATCTGCGAACATGGACAGTTTATGCGGGGTACCTGCTATATCCACGCCAGTTATATCAGGATGGGATCTAATGGCTTCCGCTAGGGGTTCTAATGCTAAAATGAATAACAATGGAGAGAGTGGGCATCCCTGGCGAGTGCCCCTTCTAATTGGGAAGATGTGAGATTCAAACCCATAGTACTTCACTTTGGCTTGAGGGGAATTATAGATGGCTGAAACCCAGCCCATAAAAGAAGTGCCAAAACCAAAGTGCTTTAGTGTTTGGATCAGGTATGGCCAGGACAGTGTATCAAAGGCTTTGTTGATGTCCAATGATAAATACATAGTTTCTAGAGATCTGTTATGAACCATGTGTTGTATTTGGAGAAGGCGTCTTATTGTGTCCCCTGCTTGTCTCCTTGGGACGAATCCCAAAATCACAAAAATAAAGAAAATGAAAACTGGAATCACATCACATGACCGTGTAACAATACATAAAGCACTGGGGAGGCAAAATATGTTCGTATACAGTTGTCAGCCTGTATATTATCTCCGTCAGGGGTAAACCTGCGGGTTTAAAAAATATGAAAAGTAGCCGAATATAAAGGTGTAAAAAGGGAGTAATGAGAAACTGACTTAGTGATTAAGAAAAGGAAAGAGAAGAGAGAAATAGAGAAGAAGGAGTGGGGAGAGAGGAGAGATGGGGGGAAGGGGGGGGGGGAGAGGTCCGCGGGATGGGGAGCCTGTGAATTCATTACATGGAGAGTAGTGCCGAGTCGAATCTGGAGGGGTGTGCATAGTTTACCCATGGTTGCCATATTCGGAGAAATTTGTCGTGTGTATCTGATAATACTGCTGTCAGTTTTTCATTAACCATGGTATCATTAATGCGATTTTTAACTGCTTCAAAACTTAGGGCTGGAGTTTTCCATGATTTTGCAATAGTTAGTTTAGTTGCAGTAAGTATATGGGATGCTAACTGATGATCTGGTCGCAACAGTTCAGTGATTGGTTTCCCCAAGAGGGCCTCAAAAGGGTCCCTCTTTATAGTAGTGTTGAAGAGGTTTCGGAGGAGTGCATACACTCTGACCCACAGTCTGCATACCTTAGGGCACTTCCACCAAATATGTGCCATCATGCCCTCATATGAACATCCTCGAAAGGGGAATATGATGGGATAAACCTTGCTAATCTGGCTGGGGTGTAGTACCATCTATAAAGAATTTTGTATGCATTTTCCAAGAACAGAACATTCTTGGAGCACTTGGATAATGAAATAGTCATGGCCTGCCAGTCCTCCGGGTCTACCTGTTTACCCAGCTCTGCTTCCCATTGGAGATGATATGCTCTTATGGGCGGTTTTGTGGAGCCAATAATGGCTGCGTAAATTAATGAAATCAAACCTGGGGACTGGGGCCGTGATCTGCAAAGATGTTCAAAGGGAGTTAGTGTATAAGGGGCGTCATGAGATTTTATAAGGGTTAGTAGGAAATGTCGTATTTGCATATATCTAAAATGTTCCCTTAGGGGAATGTCATGTGAGGAGCATAAAGCTGCAAATGTTGTGATCCTAGTTGGGGAAAGCATAGAGTGGACATCCACAAAGCCTTGCTCAGTCCACCACCGGAATTGCTGCGAGGTATCGTGCCCCGGTGGGAACAATGGGCAGTGAAGAAGGGAAAGTAGAGGAAGGTGTGGGGAGATTAAACCTGCAGAGTATTTGACTGAATCCAATAAGCATAATGAATGGGCCAAACATGGGCCCATAGCACTAGGACGATGTTCTTGGGGGAGCCATGGAAGAGAGGCTAAGGGTATCGGGTGAGAGTCTACCATATCCATAGTGGCCCATAATGGCATCTGAGATTTCTCATGGAGATGGGATAATGTAGCTATGGCTGCCGCTGTGTAATAAACTTGTAGGTTGGGTACTGATAAACCTCCATTAATTTTATGAGCAAATAATACCTGCTTTTTAATCCTAGGTTTCTTGGAGCTCCAAATAAACTGCATAATCTTGCGCTGGTGTATACGGAGGATATGGGAGGGGACCTGGACCGGGAGAACCCTGAAGTAGTAAAGCAGTTTTGGGAGGTAGGACATGCGAACGGTAGTAATCCTACCGAACCAGGACAACGGGAGAGCGGACCACGAGGAGAGCATGTTAGTGAGTTTTCTAAATAATGGGGGAAAATTAGCTTGGAATAGACCTGCATATTTTGGAGTAAGTCGAATACCAAGAAAAGGTAAAGAGTTCAGCCATTGGAAAGAAAAGTTTGACTGTAGGGATTTTAATTCAGATGGTGAGAGATTTATCGACATTGCTATGGATTTTGCGGGGTTGACCGAGAGACACGAAAAGGTGGCAAAGGTTTCCAGAAGAGCTAGCAGATTAGGGAGGGTGATTCTCGGTTTAGTGATAGTCAATAAAATGTCATCTGCGAACATGGACAGTTTATGCGGGGTACCTGCTATATCCACGCCAGTTATATCAGGATGGGATCTAATGGCTTCCGCTAGGGGTTCTAATGCTAAAATGAATAACAATGGAGAGAGTGGGCATCCCTGGCGAGTGCCCCTTCTAATTGGGAAGATGTGAGATTCAAACCCATAGTACTTCACTTTGGCTTTGGAGGGGAATTATAGATGGCTGAAACCCAGCCCATAAAAGAAGTGCCAAAACCAAAGTGCTTTAGTGTTTGGATCAGGTATGGCCAGGACAGTATATCAAAGGCTTTGTTGATGTCCAATGATAAGTACATAGTTTCTAGAGATCTGTTATGAACCATGTGTTGTATTTGGAGAAGGCGTCTTATTGCGTCCCCTGCTTGTCTCCTTGGGACGAATCCCACTTGTTCTTTTTTTATTAGGCGTGGAAGGAAGGAGTTGAGGCGAGTGGCCAGGATTTTTGTTAAAATTTTCATGTCAATATTAATGAGTGATATGGGCCGGAAGTTAGCCCAAGATGAATGGTCTTTATCTGGCTTAGGCATCATGACAATGTTGGCAGTCAGTTGATTGGATGTGAAGTGACAACCCTCCTTGACTGAATTATACATCTTAGTCAAATGCGGAGCAATGACATCTGCCATTTTCCAGTAATAGAGTGCCGTAAAGCCGTCTGGGCCAGGTTTCTTGCCCACCTTCAACTCCTTAATACATTGGAAGACTTCTGAGACCTGTATATCTCGGTCCATCAAGGATGTATGAGTTTTAGACAAGGAGGGTAATGATAGGTTCTTGAGAAAGATATCTAGGTCTTGGGTTGAAAGATGATCCGGTTCCAAATAAAGTTTAGTGAGGCGATATCTAAATTCCTCCAAAATTCGCTGGGGATTACCGGTTAGGGAGTTGTGGCGGGTGCGAAGAGTAATAGGAGTAAACAAACCGAAATTCATCTATAGGAGGGCTCCAGGTTTAAGAAATAAAATAGCCAGGAATGTACCAGATCCCCCTAGGAAACCATTTACCTTTTTGGATGGTTCCGGATTTCATTTCTGCACCAGGAGCAAATCCTGTAGAACCACTAGAAAATCTGGGGGCCCCAAGAAAATTTAACAATTCCAATCCATGGTCACCAAAGAATGTTTCAAAATTAAACCTTTGATAACATGTAATTCAGACCATGTCACCTACGTCTTGGAATGCCCATGTTCACTCCAACACGTAGGCTGATTCAGAATAAATGAGCATTTGTTAAACATTAAAAAAGGGTTCCCAAACCATAGTGTGTCGAGACATTTTGAAGAATTTCATAACAGTGACCCCACGCTCTGCACCTTTTATGGAATTGACAAAATTTCTAAACATCGGAGGGGAACATATATGAAGAGAGCAGTCTCACAAAATGAGACCATATGTGTGTACAAATTACAAACTATCCAGCCATATGGCATGAACATTGAGCTGGATTTGAATTGCTTTTAATCCAATGATTAAACCAGTGGTGCTGCCCTGGGGGGCCTAGGGGTGTTTTTGAGATAATTTGTTTTCAGAATAGGAGATTATACTTGAATGGGTGCCCACTGATTATATATTCATGTATATTTTAAAGGACATCTACTGATATTTTCTAACACCTTGTCGTGGAGGATGGGCGAGTTTGCATGATGTCAGGACCCAGTTATGTGGACTGGTCTTTCATAGCCACGCACCAAGATGTGACACTTATATAGCAATAAAGCGGTGTTTTTGTTTTTTGCTTTTTAATTTACTTTATTTTTTGGAGTCCAACTTTGCGATAATGTTATTAGTTTTATTATTATTTCATATCTCCATGTGCTCCACCAAATGTGCTGTATTTTCTATTTATATGATGTGTAGATGGGTGCATATGTAAACCGGCACTGCGACTGCGTACGCATCTAAAACATTTTTAATAATTAGGTTGAATAGCATAAATAACGTGACCTCCAGTGAGCAGGTACGCCTCCTGAAGACGTAATCACGAAACGTACGTCGAGGCGGTACCTGGTCACACTGTTCTACGCCATATCCGGTTCTCTGGTTGTCTCCTGTGGCTGGTGAAACGCACACTATCCCCGGAGGTGGACACAGTACAGATCCAGCCTTAGCCATTCGTGACAAGCCAGCAGCCCCAGAGCCAGGTAGGCACTTTTTAATGTAAGGAGCCACTTGGCTTTTGTTTTTACAGTACATTTTTTAATAAACAGTATCACGCTATGGATGTTTTTCAATTGTTTTGCATATCCTGCCTTAAACTGTGAGGAAGAGGGTTCCTTGTACATCTCCAAGTCATACATATATGCGAGCAGGCATAATCCTGCCAAAGCAATATTTGACTTTCTTTTTAAGTAAAGAAGTCAAATACATCTGGTAAGCAGCTTTTTCATCTGCTCACGTTGGGTGTTGATATTTATGTGGTGAAGGATTGCTCACTATCAAGCTTAGAAAATAAGATCACCTTGCAATAATTTTCTGGAATTGGAAAATCAAGCTTTTTCATTTTTTTATTTTATTATATATATTTTTTAGCACTTTTATATTCTCATTTTTTTCACCTTAAGGACTATCATTGTGTGTTTCTTAATGGTAGAGTTATGTTCCCCTATTCACTAGTATATATGGTACGTCAATGTGGATTAATCAATTAGAGCCCCCATCTCACGTTATGGATATGGACCTTTTTACGGATGCGGCCGGTTCGGCCGGTTACTGAACCTACTTCCAGGGGCAATGGAGCGCTGAGCCATGGCCCGAGGCCGACCGACTTGCTGAAAAACTTTGTGCTGTTGGAACTATTTCCTATAGTTCTGGCGGTCGAGATTTGGGGTTCTGCTTTTTTGAACAGGAAGGTCAGGTTTCACTGTGATAACATGAGGGTGGTCATGGCGATCGACAGTGTGTCTGCATCTTCGCCCCCAGTTATCAGGCTCTTACAATACCTGGTCCTGCTTTGCTTAAGTTTCAATGCTTTTGTTTATGCTATCCATATCCCAGGTACATCCAACAAACTAGTGGGCGGCTTTTATAGACCCTATACACTGCTTTTTATTCGTGATCACTTTTATATGTATCGTTGTTTTTTAGTAATAAAATACCCTGAGTTACACTATGTGGAAGCATTCCTCTTTCTTTCCACATATCCTGGGGAACTGAGAAACCACTCTGTTTTTGGAATCAATTTTTGCTCTGCTTCTGTGGATAAAGAGGGGACGTCCCGGCCCTGCCGAGGCTCTACCCTTGCCTCCAACACTTTACAACTTTGCCCTGGGCGGCATCAAGCTCTATTGATTCTATGCTCATGGCAGTAGAATCCAACCTTTCTGGTAAGCGTATTCCATCTATTCGCTAAAGTTGATGACATTCAAGCTGACAGTTGGGAAGCAGACAGAATTGACACACGGATTATTCACTTTCACTGTGGACTATCGTCCTTTTGGATTATATGTTACTTTGGGACATTATGTTTACATGCACCTAGAATTTTATTTATAGTGTATGTGAGTTTTAGCGCTACAATTTATCTAATATTTGTTCACCTTTTTGTCACATGGTTTGTAGCAGCTGGTTTTGTTTCTTTCGGGTAGCGCATTAATCATCTCTTTTTTCACTGTTGATTCTTTATCTCTCTTTCAGTGGGGCGAGTTTCGTGGGTTGGCACCAGAAGCAGAGCAACATGGGGTTCCTTGTCCTTTGCGAATGTGGGAGATTGAGCTGGAATTGCCGTGGGTCTGATTTGCAATTCGTTGGCTGCTACAACATGGCCAGCAAATTCAAGGGTATGGAAGGAATGGTTTGCCCTGGTGGAGGAAGAAAGTATGGGGAGCGTTTACTGTGATCTGGGTTTCGTGGTCTTATACTCCGTCTGTCGCAACTTTGCAGAGGGTACTTCAGAGTCATCGGTTGGGCGCAAGTTAGCAGGTCTCACTTTTTTTTAAAATTGTGTTTCTTTGTCAGGAATGGGGGCCTAGTGGTCAGACATTGTGAGCGGGAGACCTGGTACTACCTGCGGGGGGGTGGTGTGCATCTGAAAGCAGTTGGCACTGATCTCTGGGCTTTTGGCCTGGAATATGGTGTGCAACGTGCCGTTAGGGTTTGGAGGTGTGCACAAGTATAAGGCTTTACACTTGTGGAGCGGGTTAAAAAATCTGTCGGTGGGATACAAGTGGGGAACCATCGTTGGTATGATGTCCTCTGGTTGGGTGTGGTCCTCTAAGAAGGATAAGGTATTGGTAGACCTGTATGGTCTGTGGGTCAAGTGTTAATGTCCCAGAGTCAGTGTTCTCGTGGCTAGGGACATCTAGCTTTTGCTTAGGTTACTGTTAAAAGTGTTAACCTCCCTGGCGGTATGATTATTTCAGATTTTAGGTGCTGAAAGCGGTACCATTATTTTGCACATAAATTTGGCGTTTTATATTGTAGGCATGTAATTCTTAGGAATAATTCAGTTAAATATGTCCAAACAAGAGTCTAGTTGACATCCCGGGTATGATAAAGTTTGAAAAACGAAATAAAAAATTATAATATAATAATAACAAATAATAATATAATAATAATAATAAAAATTATTCAATAATGTAATCAAATCAAAAACACTGAAATTTGCTCAGTTGCAGAATTGTCGCTTTCGTTACTTTTAGTGTTTGGTGACAGATTTCCCTACAAATCACTATCGCTCAATTCTGCGAGTGATTCTAATTTATGATCGCTGTTTTCTAGCTGGTCTAAAGCCACTCTTGATGTAAGGGGACAGTTTTGATTGCTATGGACAATCTCCAGTTTCCAGGCAGAAAGAACAGTATTTACAATATAAAACTGCATGCAGGACACTGGACAGACCACTAGGGACAAAGGGGGTGTGTAATTATTTGATACAGTACTGTAATCTGTAAGATTACAGTATACTGTATCTATACTGTGTGTTTCACTTTTTGAATTTGCCGCCAAACTCCGTCCCCGTGCGTCGCAACGCTCGCAGGGAACGGAGCTCGGCACTGTGAATCGAGCGAGACACAGCGGCTCGCCGATCATAGCGGAGAGGCATCGCAGGAACCAGGGGACAAGGTAAGTAAACTCTTCCTGGATTCTGCAATGCGATCCCGAGTCTGGCTCGGGGATACTGCTTTTGGTATTAAAAATCCACCCTGAGCCAGACTCGGGAATACCGCCAGGGGGGTTAATTATTAATTTTGTTGTTTAATAAAAGGCCAGACAGCCATTTAACTCCAACCAGTGTCATGTGTTTACTGGGATTGTGTAGGCTGGAGGTATAGGGGGCTAAGTATCTGCAGCAAGGGTACCTCTGAGCTACCCTAATCAAGGGATTCAGGCCCAGTAGCTTTCCTCATGTCCTGCAGGTGCACAGCTGGTTGATAATTATGAAACCACCCCCATTAGATCCAATTAGCACAGAGGAACAAACAGTGATTTCTTCAGAATAACAAAAGGTAGGAATCTGCAATAAGGGTTGTTATAATCTTTGCAATGTACATAAATCACCCAGAGGGGAATGTTTTTCTCTCATCTCAAAAGTGGAGTTACGCTTTAAGCTTTGATAATAAAACATGGAAGCTTTTTTCTATGCAGAGCTGCACCAGATTTTGCTCTCTCCGGTTTTAGTAAATCAACCCCTCTGACTCGTCACAACGCACACTTGTTATTTGGATTGACTGTTTATGCACAAAGCACTTTACTCAGATTGATCAAAAATGTGGATTTACCAATACACTATATTTATTCACGGCATATGAGAGTGCTGTCTTCCCATCCTAAATTAGGAGATGTATTCATATTAAAATGCTGCTTCCTCCCAAAAGGTATTTCTTTCAAATTATTGCAAGTGCATGGTGCAAGTCTCCCCTGGGTTTTCCCAGCTGCCCATGCTCTTTGACAATGCCTTGCCTTGTTTGAAAATAGAGAGAATTGATTTTCAAGACCCCCCCCCCCCATTATCTTGCATTGTTTGTGTTTGTGTTAAAAGAATAAAAATTGAAAGAGGTAAAAGCTCTGAAGCATTTAGCCACAATCTTTTTATTTTTTTGCAGGTGTTCCTTAGTTTAAAAATAGTCTCTTGTCTTTTATTTTTATTTTTTGCCTTGTACGTTTCTGGTAGACAATCTGTTTATTGTCTGTACAGTAGTTGTTTACTTTTTAGTGGATGAGGTTTGAGTTTAACCACTTAAGTCCCGGACCATTTGGCTGGCCAAAGACCAGAGCACTTTTTGCGATTCGGCACTGCGACGATTTAGCTGACAATTGCGCGGTCAGACGTGGCTCCCAAACAAAGTTAGTGTCCTTTTTTTCCCACAAATAGAGCTTTCATTTGGTGGTATTTGATCACCTCTGCTTTATTTTTTGCACAAAAAAATAGCGACAATTTTGAAAAAAACGCATTATTTTTTACTTTTTGCTATAATAAATATCCCCAAAAAATATATAAAAAAAACATTTTTTTTCCTCAGTTTAGGCCGATACGTATTCTTCTACATATTTTTGGTAAAACAAATTGCAATAAGCATTTATTGATTGGTTTGCACAAAAGTTATAGCATTTACAAAATAGGGATAGTTTTATGGCATTTTTATTAATAATTTTTTTTATTAGTAATGGCGGCGATCAGCGATTTTTATCATGACTGCGACATTATGGCGAACAGATCGGACACTTTTGGTGCGATTTTGGGACCATTCACATTTATACAGTGATCAGTGCAATTAAAAATGCATTGATTACTGTGTAAATGTGACTGGAAGTGAAGCCAGTTAACCACTAGGTGGCGCTGTAGGGGTTAAGTATGTCCTAGGGAGTGATTCTAACTGTGGGGGGGAGGGGCTGTGTGTGACACAACACTGATCACCGCTCTCGATTACAGGGAGCTGTGATCAGTGACAGTGTCACTAGGCAGAATGGGGAAATGCTTGTTTACATTAGCATTTCCCCATTCTTCCTCTCCGTGAGACCATCGCGGGTATCCCCGCGGACATCGCACGGCGCACGTGCACCTGCAAGCCGCCTCTTAATGGGCAACATACAGGTACGTGATTCTGCTTGTACATGCCTTTCTGCTGACGTATATCATTGAGAGGCGGTCAGGAGGCAGTTAAGATAGGGTTGCACAGATATTGTTTTTTTTATCATTGAGTACGAATACCAATACTTTGCAATGCGATTTGCATTGATACAAAGTAAATGGGCGCAAATCGCACTACAAAGAATTGCATGTAATTTGAACAGGAATGTGCCTTGATTCCTGTCCGAATTGCATGCGATTTCCCTCACCGCTTCTGTGTGTGTGTTTGTGCATATAGAAAGGGAAAAGTGCCATCTAGTGGGCAGTTTATTAAAAATGTTGGAACTCATTAAGTACATATCTACTCAGATGCAAAATCTGAATAGGGATCCCAGTCTAACTGATGATAGAAAATCACATCCACTGGAGGTGCTCACAAGGCTGGAGGAGAAGCTCCGAGACCCCTGTGGTCAAAGGGCGAAAGTAATGTCAGCTTGGGGGCAGACCGCCTATACATCCCTGTGAGCACCTCCAGCGGCCGTGATTTTTTATCATCAGCGAGACCGGGACACCTATACAGATTTTGCATTTGAACTGTACTTAGCCACTTGCACGTAAACCCCCCTTCCCAACCAGGCCATTTTTCAGCTTTCGGTGTTCTCACATTTTGAATGACAATTACTCAGTCATGCAACACCGTACCCATAAGAAATGTTTGTCCTTTTTTTTTCACACAAATAGAGCTTTCTTTTCTTTTCAATCACCACTGGGTTTTTTATTTTTTGCATTATTTTGCAAATTAGTAATTTTTCTTAACAAATTTTGACTAAAATATATACTTCTACATAGTTTTTGTAAAAAATAACCCAAGTCAGTGTATATTATTTGGTCTTTGTGAAAGTTATAGCGTCTACAAGCTATGGTGACAATCATTGAAAAATGATCACACCTGATGTACTGACAGCTAGGGATGGGCGAGCTGTTTGACCCGAGCATAAGTTCGGGCCGAACTTTAGCTGTTCGGATGTTCGATGAACAGCCGAACAAACGGTAGTTTGACCGTTTGTTTGCCCCCCCGAACCAACCACAATGCATTGCGGTGCTGAACAGTGCATTGCAAGCCCTGATTGGCTGAAGCAGTGAAAGCTTCAGCCAATCAGGGCACAGAGCACTGTCAGAGTCATGATTGGACACTGTCATCATGACTTTATCCAATCATGGCTCATTCCCGCCTCACAGTATAAAAGTATTCTTTCAATGGCAGCCATTTTCAGTGTGATTTCAGCTTGGAGAGAGATAGAACAGGGCTCTGTTCAGTGCTATCAGTTAGTGTGCAATATTGCTTCAATTGTCAGTGTAGAATATTAGTTTAGTGTCCGTCTAGGGATAGTGTGAGTGTAGTGAGGAGGACCATCATTCAGCTTTGCATTGTGTGTAGCTAGAGTAGGGACAGCTCAGATAATTTCCCTGTAGTGTAGTGAGACTGTGTCATTCATACATACATTCATTTGGAGTCTAGTAGTAGACTAGAGCAGCTCATATAGTTTTAGTGTAGTGTAGTGAGACCATGTCAGTAATCTTGACATTAGTGTATAGCTAGAGTAGGGACAGTTCAGATATCGTCAGTGTAGTTGAACACGTCTATTTGATTACGTAACTGCCAGTTTAAAGCTATTTTCTTCTGTGTGCATTACTGCCAGTTTAACGCCATATAGTTCTGTGTGCGTTATTGCCAGTTTAATGCCACATCGCTTTATGTGCGTTACTGCCAGTTTAACACCATATAGTTTTGTGCGTTACTGCCAGTTTAATGCCATATAGTTCTGTGTGCGTTACTGCCAGTTTAACGCCATATCGCTTTATGTGTGTTACTGCCAGTTTAAGACCATATAGTTTTGTGTGTTACTGCCAGTTTAATGCCATTTACTTCTGTGTGCGTTACTGCCAGTTTAACGCCATATAGTTTTGCATACATTACTGCCAGTTTAATGCCATATAGTTTTGTGTGCATTACTGCCAGTTTAACGCCACATCGTTTTGTGTGCGCTACTGACAGTTTAATGCCATATAGTTCTGTGTATCACAGTATGTTTGGCGCATTATATTGCAGTATATTATCCACTTCCGGATTGCCGCACACCGATATACGTCCTTACTTTGATGAAGAATATCGTTGTTATGGCAGCAGCTAGCTGGCATAACCCTGGTATCCTCTTCTGCGGCCGGCGGTCCGCTTTTGGATAAGAGTGGTCTTCACAGTGGATTCGCCGCAAGATCACTTTTATTGGTGGCGGGAGAGGGCCCCCTCCCTCCGCTTACCGGAGCCATCAGCAGCAGCGGAGGCGATCGGATCTTCACCCTTGCTGGGCATGGAGACGAGTGAGGGAAAGATGGCTCCCACCCATCTCCATAACACTGCAAGGCATAAACGACGTCAAAACATCACTTCCGCCCATAGCTCTTAAATGGCCTTTTTTTTTATGACAATTATTATTTTTTTATTGCATTTTAGTGTAAATATGAGATCTGAGGTCTTTTTTACCCCAGATTTCATATTTTTTTTTGACAGTAAGAGTTTTTATTTATTTCTTTAAGAATAAAAGACAAATAGCATGAACATAGTCAGTACAGTATTTGCTACCAGATCATAACTCAGTGGGATTTAACCATTGCCAGGCAAACAGAAAATCAGAATTTCCAAAGGTGAAAAGCAGTCTGTAGTAAAGAATATGTCTATTGTTAAACTACCAATATCAAATGGTTCAGTACAAATAAGGGGGGTGCACATACTTTATACAAACAGAGATATTCTTAGCTTATACCTAACATTCTCCTGCTAAAAGTATACTGGGAAGGGGATTATTTCGGTCCAGGGGAGGGAGGGGGAGGGAAGGGAAAGAATAGGGAAAAAAAAAAAAAAGGAAGGGGAAGAAGGAGGGAAGAAAGGGGAGGAAAGCAGGGAAGGGAGAGAAGCGGGGGGGGGGGAGGACGGGGGGGGGAGAGATAAACCAGAGAACTACCCACGGCCACTCCCAGCTCCCCAGTGGCTTATGGATGCAGTACCAAGACAGTTGCATATAATATGTATTCACTGTTTTAGACATCAGACCAATTTGACCATATTTTATCATATTTTGCCGGGCAGTTTCTACTTTCGTAAGTAATTTTGTATAATGGAAGGACTTTGTTGATTGCATTTCGCCATGCGGTAACTGTGGGGAGCTCTGTACCCCTCCATTTCAATAGGATTTCTCTTCTTGCATAATAGAGGGCAAATGTCAAGCATAATTTGGTATAACGGTCCCCTTCTACATCCCCAAGATAGCTGAGCAAGAAGACAAGAGGGTCCAGTGTCAACGCGGCACCACAGACTTCTGTTAGTACCTCCGCTACTCCTCTCCAGTATGGATGGATCTTGGGACAAGTCCATACCATATGGAAGAAGGAGCCCCGTTCAGTGGAGCATCTCGTGCACAATGGACTGTGAGAGGGGTATATGTTGGCCAACCTTTGTGGGGTATAGTATGCCCTGTGCAAGAATTTCAATTGTATAAAACGATCTCTGGACGCTATCATAGAAGGGATAAACGTGGAGACACATTCTTCCCATATCTCTTCGTCCAGGCTGGGAATGTCTACCTTCCACTTGGCCAGCAAGTGTGAGGTGTCCGTATCATGAGCCACTGTAAGATACATGTAGAGGGTGGAAAGTGGTTTGTGCAAAAGTTTTGACGTAAGAAGTCTCTCAATAGAGTCAGAAGTCAGAGTGACTGGGCTAGGGAATTGGGAGGTAAGGGCATGTCGAAGCTGCCAGTAACGAAATTGGAAGGATCGAGGAAGTTTAAATGCTTGTTTTAGTTCCAGGAATGTTAGGATCTTACCGTTTGGCATTATTTGCTTAAGGGTAACAATTCCCTTCGCTGCCCATGCCGCCGGGTCAGGTATTGTATTTAGGTGGGGAAGAGAGGGATTGCCCCAAAGGGGTGTATGTGGGGAGACCACCAAGGGGTCACGATGTGCCGTCCGGGAGCACTGCCAAACCCGTATAGTGGTCCTCATAGGCACCGTAACAGCCGGGTGTGCCTTACACCCCCTGAAGACTAGATTAGAAAGGGCCGCATATGAACCAAGGATTGCAGCTTCGAGGGTGACTGCTGGGTTCTGCCTAGGCTGGGAGAACCACCAGCGGACGGTAACCAAAACTGCCGCCCAGTAATATATGAGGAAATTTGGGAGGGCCAGGCCACCTCCAGAGAGGGGAAGATAAAGGGTCCGTCTGGCCACTCTAGGAGGTTTACCCGCCCAGACAAAGTCACCCACAATGCCGTCGAGTCTCCGGAACAGAGCCCGGGGTATATGAACAGGAGTGTGACGAAAAAAATATAACAGTTTGGGCATATACACCATTTTGATTAGATTCCCTCTGCCCACCGGCGTAAGTGGGAGTTTGCGCCAAGTAGTGCACTGTTTGGTAAGCTTGTCCAACACCGGAAGAATATTACGTTCCAGGTAACCTTCCAAGGGCAAGGCCACTCTGACGCCCAAATATGTGAACTCTTCAACCCATCCAAGAGGGGTCAGAGTGTCGATGCGAGGCAGGGATGGATGAAGTGGAAAAAGGACTGACTTGTCCCAGTTGATGCGAACTCCTGAAAAGCGGCTGAAGGCATCAAACTGAGACAAGGCAGCCCTCAAGGACCCGGAAGCATCAGCTAAATAAAGGAGGGAATCATCGGCATAAAGGGACAGTTTCTCCTCCAGTGGGCCTACCTTGATACCCCTAATGGCTCGGTCACTTCTAATATGGGCCGCCAGCGGCTCCAGGGCCAAGGCAAACAATGCCGGGGACAGCGGACATCCCTGCCGAGTCCCCCGCTCCAAGAGAAATGGTTCCGAGAGGTTACCCCCTGTGCGTATGCGAGCCCTTGGATGTGCGTACAACATCTGAATCCAGGAGAGAAAAACCGGACCAAAACCAAATCTGGAAAGGACCCCCCACAGGTAGCCCCACTCGACCGAGTCAAAAGCTTTCTCTGCGTCGAGTGAGGCTACCACCCCAGGGCTCCCCGGGTCAGCCACCGCAATATGAGTGTGCAATCTACGGATATTTATATCTGTACCTCTACCGGGCATGAATCCCGTTTGGTCCGGATGAATCAGGGCAGTGATGACTTTATTTAATCGATTGGCGAGGATTTTGGCTAGGACCTTCGCGTCAACATTTAGGAGACAAATAGGGTGGTAGGACTCACAGAGGGTAGGATCCTTCCCCGGCTTCGGAATGAGCACTATGACTGCTTCACTCATCGAGGCCGGGAGGGCCCCAGCTTTTAGAGCTGAGCTAAAAACCATCTGTAATCTAGGGGCTAGTTCTTCCACATAGGTCTTATAGAACTCTACTGGGAAGCCGTCCGGGCCCGGCGTTTTCCCTGTCTGCATCATTTTGAGGGCTTTTTGTATCTCTTCCAGTTGGATGGGAGCGTCTAGATTGTTTGCTGCGGTGGTTGTGAGGACTGGGATGTCGATTTCCCCCAAATAGTCAGTAAGGGCTTGTTGGTCATACACTACTCGTGAGCTATATAATAGCTGATAGTATTTGGTGAAGCATCTGTTTACCTCCACTGGGGAGGAATGAAGTGTCCCATCCTGGTCTCTGATGTGCGCTATTGCCGTTACCCCGGATTGTTCCCTGGAGAGCCAGGCCAAGAGGCGGCCTGTCTTCTCACCCTGCTCAAATATGCGTTGGGATTGGTGCAATAGCTTTTTTTGTGTTAGGGAGGTCTGTATCAATAAGGTTTGTTGGTGAAGGGATTGGAGTGTGGTATAGTCTTGTGGATCGCAAGACCAGACATAAAGAGCCTCTTGTCTAATCGCCTCAGCTTCAAGTCTAGTAAGTTCTGCCCTGCGTAGTCTCCTTACTTTAGCAATAATACATTGATAGTGCCCCCTTGATGAGGCCTTGAAGGCCTCCAAAACAGTGTTATCAGGGGCGGTGCCCGGGTTGACTTCCCAGAATTGCTGCATCGAATCTCGAAACCGAGAGTCCACATCCGTATCAGATATCCAGAATCTGGACAACCTCCAGAGTCTGTCCGACGGAGTCGCCGTCAGTTCCAGGGACAGCAGCAGCGGGGTGTGGTCCGAGATCCCCCTTGGAAGTATGCTGATATCGCGGACTCTGGGAAGGACAGGGGTCGCCACATAGGCCAGGTCTATACGAGAGAATGATCTATGCGTGGCTGAGTGGCACGTAAATGCTTTAGTTTGAGGGTTTTTCCATCTCCAAACATCCACCAGACCATATGTGTCAGCCCAGTCCGTTAAATCATGGCGAGCCGTACCTCCCACTGAGCTCCTGTCCAACCCAGAGTCCGGAGCCAGGTTGAAGTCCCCCATCAGCACCACATTATCCGGGGGAAACCGAGCCAGCCCCCCGAGATTAAGTTGAGGACCCTGAAGGAAGCTGGGGGGGGGCAGGTATACACCCACCAGCACCCATGGTAGATCATATATCAAAGCGTGTATTAGCACATATCTCCCATCAGGATCCAAAACCAAATCAAGGAGTTTAAAGGGGAGAGTCTTTAGGACCAAGATGCTAACCCCTCTAGCAAAGTTGGAATAGGTAGAGTGGTAGTGATAGCCTACCCAAGGTTTCTTTAGGCTGAGGGTTTTGCTACCAATCAAATGTGTCTCCTGTAACACACAAATATGGGGGTTGTGCTTTTTGATAAATTGAAAGACTAAGGAGCGTTTCAGTGGAGAGTTTAGACCCCGTGTGTTCCAGGAGAGGATATCAAGGTTAGTCATGTATACAGTTTAAGTAGTAAAGAAACCGGATATATATTATATATATTGCATACAAGTCCCGGTGCACCGCCGGCCATCACAAGGGACGCCTGAAGTGAACCAGGGCTTGGCAAGAGTTCTAGTAGGCTGAGCAAACACAGTACTGTCAAATAATAGAAAACAAAAAACTGGAAGCCAGAAACATGGCTCAACATCCCCAAACCCCTCCCCACCCCACCCGACCCCCCAACATGGAGGCAGGTTTGTAACCCAAAAATTGCTACAGCCCAAGGGCTAGTCATGGAGGCAGTGAACTAGAGGCAACCGACCTCTGAGAATCAAAAAAAAAATATTCAAGTGTACTTTAAGTTCCGGTTAGGAAGAGATGGTGTGGATCTCCCGGAGCCCCGGGGGCACAAAGCTTGCGGTAGTTGCCGAGTGTCCCCGACCCCAGCCGGGATCGAGGGTTTGCTGGAGAAACTAGCGGGGGGAGGCAGGGGGGGAGAAGGGGGAGGAAAGTACAAAGGCAGGTGAGTACTGGGGCCCTATCCTGTCCCAAAGAGGATGAGGCGTCACATCTGGGTCCTTGGTGACAACCCAGGATTGATGAGAAAGCTCATCTCATGTCCAGGAGTAGACAGTATCAATAAAGGGTATTTATATATAAGGAGAAGTTCAGAGTTTCTCAGCAAGCGTCTCTTCTGACCCCATGCTGGATCCTGGAGAAACCCATGTGCCACTAGGGGTGTACTGGAGGGAAGAAATATGGGTTAGGACCAGAGTCACAAGTTCAGAGGGGGTACTGAACAAATAGCCCTCAGGTGTCCTTGGTGATGTGATAAGTATCCAGTATCGATCTCTCCCTTCTAGGAACAAAACCCCCCGCAGACTCTTCAGTATTGTACTCACAGTTTTCCTGGTGAAGGTCACCTTCGAATGGTGTCAGCCCATGCAGCCGCCTCTCTGGGAGAGGTGAAGAACTGTACTTTTTCGCCATCCTGCACCCTCAGTTTGGCTGGAAATAGCATGCTATACTTGATTCCTTTCTCTCTCAACATGGCACGAACATGGTCAAAAGATTTCCGCTGCCTCTGTGTCACCACAGAGTAGTCTGGAAAGATGAGGATTTTCGTATTTTCGTAGTGTAGGTCTCCTTGCAGGCGAGCAGAGCGGAGCACTGTATCCCTGTCCCTGTAATGGAGGAGTTTGAAAATGAAAGTGCGCGGCGGCGCTCCCTGTGGGCCTCTGCTAGCAGGCATTCGATGGGCTTGTTCGATGGAGAAGTGCGGGGAAAACTGTGCTTTCGGGAGGAGAGTTGGCAGCAATTTCTCCATAAATCCGACCGGGTCTGTCCCCTCTGCACCCTCCGGGAGACCGAGGACCCGGAGATTATTCCTCCGATTCCGATTCTCGGCGTCCTCGGCCCTGAATTCAAGTGCCCTCACTTTCGTTTTCAGGATCTGAATGTCCTCATGGTGTTCCCTTTGCACGTCCTCAGAGGCAGAGACCCGCCGTTCCACCTCCCCCACTCGCTCCCTGAAACGGTCCATGTCCCAGCGGATAAGAGCGGTTTCTTCCTGGACATGGTCAATTTTTATGGTGAGAGTGGCTTGACATGTGGAGATAGCCTGCATCAGGGCCTCAAACGCCTGAGATCCAGCCTGGATCGCGCCGTCCGGTGGGGCGGATGTCTGCGTCTCCATGTGGTGAGTCTTAGGAGGAGAAGGCCCGGGCCTCGGCGGCGTTCTCGTATGCTCCGGAACTCGCGGTTTCTGTGCCCCCTTTTTGTGTCCGCACATTCCCTGAGTCCCAGGGGAGACCTCGGTGTATTTGGCAGGGCGATATGTGCAAAATCCACACCAGGATTTAGAAGGATTTAAGTCCGGAGTGGGAGCTCTGGTACTACACGTCCGCTCCCAGCGCCATCTTGGACACGCCCCCCAGATTTCATACTTAATTACGCATACACACGATCAGAAATGCCGCCCGCAAAACTCCAATGAGAGCTTTTGGTCGGAAAATGTGTGCTCTATCGGACTTTTGCTGGCAGAATTCCAGCCAGCAAAAGATTGAGAGCATATTCTCTATTTTTCGGTCAGAAAAAGTTCCTATCCAAAAATGTGATCGTCTGTATGCAATTCGGACGTGCAAAAAATCACGCATGCTCAGAATCAAGTTCGAGATGGAAGCACTCGGTCTGGTAAAACTAGCGTTCATAATGGAGATAGCACATTCGTCACGCTGTAAATTTTTGGATCTTTTAATGCAGCGCATTCTTTTGTTCTTTATAATGCTAGAAGAATGAATTTGTTTTGCTGGTGATATTCACATAGAGTTCTGACAAACGTATTTCTTTATTATTTCTCGTGATCTCCTGAATAATCATTTTTGTTTTTAAAGCCAGATCTCCATAATAATGTTTAGAATTATTTTTTATAGTCATCTTTTTTTTTTTAATCAAGATCTCCTGTTTTTTGATTATTTTTAAATTATTTTCTAGTGATCTCCATAATTTTTTTTTTGTCTTTCAGGTTTCCACAACAACATTATTATCTTGTATTTTTAAAGCTCAAGGAGGTTGGTTGTTGTCCCTTGTTAATTTGACATTGTATTTTTGAAATGTACCTGCCTACTTACAAACAAACTGTCCTTTTTGAAGAAAAACACGTAGGCAAGTATTTTCATATAAAAAAACTCCATTTATTCTGGCTCATAACAAAATAAAGAGGAAGGCAACGCTGCAGAAACTGCTTGAATTTGCAAAGCCTTTGTACCCCAGGGCACACATCAACTCTTTGAAAATAAAAATTGTTAGCCTGAGAAGTCCATATAATAGGGAGCACAATCTGGTCCAGTACTCCCAGAGATCAGGAACAGCAGCAGATGACATATATGTGCCCAGGCTGTGGTACTACAACAGCCTGCATCTTCTGTCAGACCAGACTGAACCCAGGCCATCACTTTCATGTCTTCTTTGCCTCCCCTCCACGCTTTCCTGCAGTCTTCCCTGCAGCCTTCCTTGGAGACTGTGGCTCTGGAGGTGGACTTGTCGCAGGAGGAGGAGGATGGGCGAGCGCACATAAGTGCATGTTCTCACTAATTTGGCCCCTCAACCCCTTCTGAAGGGCCTGAAAAATAATATTCTCACACATGAAGCATTGGCCTCCTCCATTTGCTGCAATTTAGCAGCTACATAGCAGCCATAGGCCTAGGGGGTGTTTTCAGGGCCTCATTAGCGTCCTTAATTAGGCCCAGTGCTGCCTCCTCCACGTTACTCCCCTTCCTGGCCCTTTTTGTTGTAAGGCGGAGGGGAGGCACCTAGGATTGGATGAGGTAACTGGGCCTGGCCACCTCCTGCCGGATACTAACCCCTGCCTCCTCCTGGCTGACACTTACCCCCACCTCCTCCTGTCTGCCACATTCCAGAGCCTTGTCCTGGCTGAGGTCTTCCTGTGTATGAAAAACACAATTTTCAGCTCATGACTGTTGCAAATTGAATGTTAATAAATATAAAAGACTATCATTCTGAGCCCAGCATTTTTCATTCTTGTCAAAATCATTATTGGCTTCTACTGTTTATTGATATGTCAAACACTTTTTGTTCATTCATTTGTTATCAATAAAAACATCTAGTTAACAACACTAATTTTTGGACAATAAATATGTTCAAAAATACTATATCTGGCTCCAGCTGGGTTCCTCAACTACCTTCCAGGATGGAAGGCCCAGGTTGGTCCTCGGAAGCCTCAGCTGGGGTCAAGGGAAGGATTGAAGGAAGGGTGGATGGAAGTGTAGAAAGTGATTCCATGGCTTCAATCTGGTCTTCCAGAAACTGCATCCTGCTGTAGTACCACAGACTGGGTACATACACATCCTTTGCTGCTGCTCCTGATTTCATGGAAGCCTGGACCTTATTAAACTCCTTCCTATACGTGGTTCTCAAGCTACCAATTTTCTTATCCACAAAACTCGATGTCTGCGCCTGGGACCTGCGTCTTCACAAATTGCAGCAGTTTCTCCACCTAGCTGGTTTATTTTGATATAAGGGGTTTTTAACCTTCCACAAATTTCTCATATCCCTGTATATGTCTATGAACTGGCCCATGAATTCCGGGTCTTTGAATTGTTTCATATTTGCTGCAAGACACAAGACAAAAACACTAATATCAGGCCAAACTCTTCTAATATTATCCCAATATAGGCCTCAATCTCGAATCAGTAGAGGCCACTGATGTCCCAAGTTAAAATGTTACCTTCGTTCTCATGACCGGCACTTCCTCCACTCACAGATCGTACGCACGGCACACGTGTGTTAGCTTTATATGCACTGTGCATGCCTGAAACTCCACTCGTGCCGCCCGCCCCTGACGTTCTTTCTAGAATATTCCCCACCTCTTCTCTTTCGTCGCAGTGGGAGAGGAACATGGCGGAGACACAGAAGATGCGTAATAGCAGTAAGGAGGAGGAGGAAAGCCCAGGGCAAGAAAGGTCCCAATCCAGGAGGAGATTTAAGGCTTCAAATATGGCCTTTGTAGAGATGGTGGAGATGGTGGACATCTTGAAGAGGGCCGACTATGATGGGAAATATGGACCTTACCTGAATCCAAATGTGAGAAAGGCCGAGATCATGTCTAAAGTTGTGAAAAGTCTGCACAGGAATTTTGGGGTACGACGATCCAAGGAGCAATTGAGGAAATGCTGGTCAGACCTGAAAATGAGGGAGCAGGATCAGTACAGAAGGATCAAGAAAGTGCTTCTAAAAAGTAAGTAGTTGTCGCGTGTTCCTATTATTATTATTACTTGCATGCTGCTCCATGTGCTTTGCTTTACTGTTGTACAGTTTAAAATGGCTACTTTCATGTTCATGGGCACAGTAATCGGTCGCAGGAAACATCGTTCGTTTGCCAACTAAATACGATGTTTTGGGCAGATACAGGGTTAACTACATTTGGTCATGCTAATTTGTATTAAAAGAAGTTTAGGACATTGTTGTCTAGATGTGTTTGAAACTAGAAAGAATTGCAAACTTGATTCAGTGTAATGTAAGGAGTGGACACTCAGCAGCTGTTTACACATCTGGACTCAGGAGCACTAGTGTGGGACACAAGAACAAACTTTGTAGGGTGTCCCACACAGGTACTTTAGTGGATACTTGGAGTGTCTCCATGTGTGAAACCTGTCCAAAAAAGGTAAGTATCCCAGCTTTGGTAAGGGAAAAAATCATGTCTTCAGCTTGGAACTCTGCCAAAACAGACAATTTTACCCCACTTCCAAGCAATGTTTCATATTCCTATTTCTGGCCTCAAATATCGGTGTGCTAAGTTTACCTTTTGTTTCATTCTCATAGGGGAGAAAAGACTCCGGCTGTCTGAGGACACCAGGAACTCCCCACCTCCTGAAGAGGGGGAACAGAGGACACCACAACCAGAGAATGTGGAGGAAGAAGAGGTGGTTGAAATTGTCACCACAACAGGTGAGTGTCTGAGACCACAGATTCAAGTAATGGATGTATGCCTGCATATTTATAATACATGGTGTGTATTTTTTCTTTTAGGTGATGTGCATGTTGTGGAAGAACAAGCTCCTCATTTCACGAGTGACAGTGCATAAAGGCTAATCTAGGACATAATGTTTTGTATTCAGGATTTAGACATTATAAAGCAAAAAAACAAATGACATAGAACAAAAACTGAAGAACATGATTGATGTACTAGGAAGAATCTAAATAACAACAAAATGACACAATTTTTTATTTTTGGTGACCAATTTTTTATAACTAATTTTTGACGCATTTTAAAAGCCAAATTTTGAAGATGCACACAGTGTGTCAACATGTGGTATCTGCCATCAGGGGATATCAATGTACCCGTTTTGTGGGTGCAACTCCTTCCTCGTAACTCAAGTAGGTGAGAGGAAGTGGTTGCACCCCCAAAACACGTCCATTGATCCCCCATGATGGGAGATAGCACATGTTCACATTAGGCATGGGATCAGGAGGAAAAATTCCCAGTTTGACTCCCAATTTGTGTGCATCTTAAAAATTTGGCTTTTACAGGGGTGACATCATTCCATCTGATGAAGGCAATATCAACACCTTTTTGACACTATAATGTCTGATATTGCCTTCCGTTTTTCAATGTTGAACTTTGTAAGTTCCTAAGTTGTGTATGTTATGTTTTGAAACATGCCTGTTTATGTACTAAAAAAATATTTTCAAGGTAAAACTTTATAAAAACAAGGTGTTCTTTTTAAAAAAAAAAAGTTTTACAACGCACATGTAAATGGGCAGGGAGCAAAAGGTTTTATACTGAACAATGTGTGGCTTCTTCTTTCAACTGCTCAATACAAGTTTTTGTATTAAGTTAGTGTTTACATTGACAATGGGTGTTAATTAATAATGGAAAAACCACTTGGCACTACAAGTGCACTAGGAGAACTTAGGAGACAGCTAAAAGAAACACAAGCAATAAATCAAAATCAAGATTTTATCAGATCAATTTTTTTTTAATATCTAAAATAATTACAAATGTGCTGGCATAGCATGGGCCCCCCTACCCTAAAATAATCAACATATTTTTGATGCACTTCACGGGCGCTTTGGGGGGGCAAGCCAGGACAGCCACCTTCCAGGGCCGTAATTGTAGTTTCTGGAAGTCCGGCCTCAGGCCCCACTGAGGCAACATAATTCGGAGCATTTCTCTTTAAAAAGTTGTGAAGTATGCAGCATCCTAGAACTATGTGGTTCAGTTTGTACTCCGCCATATTTATTGCTGTAAGAAATAGGCGGAACCGGCTGGCCATTATCCCAAACGCATTCTCCACGACTCTTCTGGCTCTGGCCAGCCGGTAATTAAAAACCCTCTTCTCCAGGGTGAGGGTCCTCTGGGGGAATGGCCTCATCAGGTGATCACCCAGAACAAATGCTTCATCAGCGATAAAAACAAATGGGAGTCCTTCCACATTCTCTTCCGCAGGTGGCAATCCCAAGCCACCACTCTGGAGATGTGTGTAGAACTCCGTCTGGGCAAAGACTCCCCCATCTGACATCCGGCCATTCTTCCCCATGTTCACATAGAGAAACTTGTATGTTGCCAACACCACCGCCATCAACACAATACTATGAAACCCCTTATAGTTATAATAGCATGGCCCCGAGTGGGGTGGTGGGACGATGTGGACGTGCTTCCCATCTATTGCCCCTCCACAGTTGGGAAGTCCCAACGCATAGCAAATTGGGAAGCCACAGTCTGCCATTCCTGTGGCGTTGAAGGAAACTGTGGAGTCAAAAATTAAAAAAAAAAATAGTACTTTTGCACATAACATTGCAAGCAGATTAGACACAAACATTCTTGACCAACATCAGTATAACATTTATTTTAAGGAGTATTTAAAGACAAACATATAAGGTCCACTTATCAGATTCCTCACCCCCTCTGATGGCCCATTGGAAACTTTTTAGGGGGCAGGGTTATAAATGAGTTTTGGACCCCAAAAAAAGCCTCTGGCACTCTGCCAGAATTTAAGGACAACAATAACATTTGGACACATTTTAGGGGGTGTTTAGGTTAAAGCACTACAATGGAGCTGACAAAATACATTGTTAAGTGACTAGGCTAGGTGTGTATGGGCCCAGGATAGCATGCTGGGGAGGTTAGTGAAGGCAAATATGCATGAAGGACAAAAAAGGAGCATTAAAAGCATACAGCATGCATGGGCACAAAGGGGACATTCACAGCATATTACAATCATGGTAAATAGGGAATGATGAAAGAAATACAAAACACTAGCATACATTAAATACATAGAATGTGATGTTAAAGGAGAAAACTTACCCTAATATCGTCCTTCTGCAGGACCTGTATGATGGCAGAACAGGTCTCTGGAATAATGATCCCCAAAGCCAGGGGGGAGATGCCTGTAGAGAACTTGAGGTCCTGTAGACTTCTCCTCGTCACCAAGTACCGCAACGTGGCGACTAGCCTCTGCTCCGGAGTGATGGCTTGCTGCATGCAGGTGTCCTTCTTCGTAATATAAGGGGACAGCATAGCCAACAGATGATGAAAAAAGGGGTCCGTCATCCGGAGAAAATTCCTGAAATCATCAGGGTTATTCCCCTGGATCTCCCGCAGCAAAGGCATATGAGAGAATTGGTCACGCTGAAGCAACCAATTCTTGGTCCATGAACTCCTCCCCACCCTGTTCATGGACTGGGCTTGGGTCAAAGCAAGAACCCCAACACCAAGCCCCCACACAGCACGAACTCTACCATAAATACGTACCTGCAACATGACTTCAAGATGGTCAGCTGGTCAGATTGAACTAACAGAAGGCACTGAAGAACAGAAAAGCCTGTGAAGAGCGAGCTGAAAATCAGAAACGAGCGGACAAGAACACACTGAAAAACAGATACAAACTGACTACACACACTGAAAACCAGATACAAACCCACAAGCACAAACTGAAGAGCAGTAATGGTCTGAAAAGCGCGAATCGTCTCTCACCAAACTTCTACTAACACGAGATAAACATGAGATTAGCATTAAAATTAAAACGCATTTTTTTTATACAAAGTTGTCCATTTATAAGATATTTCCAACACATAGCATGTACATAGCAAAACTGACGCACCAAAATGCATTCTGCTACTCCTCCTGAGTATGGCAATACCACATGTGTGAGACTTTTACACAGACTGGCCACATACAGAGGCCCAACATTGAAGTAGCATCGTCAGGCGTTCTACGAGCATAAATCACACTACTCATTTCTTAACCACCTATTACAGTTTTGAAGACCTTGGAGCACCAGGAAAATGGAAACGCCTACAAAATGACCACATTTTGGAAAGCTAACACCCCAACATATAATCTATGAGGCATAATGAGTTTTTTGAATGGTTTATTTTTTTCCAGAAGTTTTTGGAATATGTGGGAAAAAAACGAAAACGCATTTTTTTTATACAAAAGTTGTCCATTTATAAGATATTACCAACACATAGCATGTACATAGCAAAACTGACACCCCAAAATACATTCTGCTACTCCTCCTGAGTATGGCGATACCAAATGTGTGAGACTTTTACACAGCCTGGCCACATACAGAGGCCCAACATCCAAGTAGCACCATCAGGCGTTCTACAAGCATAAATTACACATCTCATTTCTCAACCACCTATTACAGTTTTGAAGACCCTGGAGCACCAGGACAATGGAAACGCCCACAAAATGACCCCATTTTAGAAAGCTAACACCCCAATGTATAAGCTGTGAGGCATAATGAGTCTTTTGAATGGTTCATTTTTTTACAGAAGTTTTTGGAAAATGTGAAAAAAAATGAAAACACATTTTTTTTACACAAAGTTGTCCATTTATAAGATAAGTCCAACACACAGCATGTACATAGCAAAAAGGACACCCCAAAATACATTCTGCTACTCCTAAGTATGGCGATACCACATGTGTGAGACTTTTACATAGCCTGGCCACATACAGAGGCCCAACATCCAAGTAGCACTGTCAGGTGTTCTAGGAGCACACATTACACACAGAAATTCCTTCCAACCTATCACATTGTTGAAGGCCCTTCATATTTCTAACACATAGCATGTACTGTACATACCAATTACAAACCAAAATACATTCTGCTGAGTAAAAGGTAAAGAAAAGATTACCTGCGGTTTTAGTAGTGCAGTGGTCCACAGAGGAGAGCATCAGTCCAGGCAGCAGACAGGAATGTGGACAGCGACAGCAAAACAGGCAGCAGGCAGGAATAGTCAGTACAGGTAGAGATGTCAGCACAGCCAAAGCATTGGTCCAGATAGCAGGCAGGGATGTGGTCAGCAGCAGCAAAAGGATCAAAGGATCGTCCATGCAGCAGGCAGGAATATCCACAGTTAGTACATGCAGCAGGCAGAGGTATGGTCAGCACAGCCAGAGTATTTGTCCAGGGAGCAAGCAGTACCATCAAGCGTAGGGCATCGGTCAGGAAAGAATGGGGATAGGGGTAGAGGCTTCTCCCACCCAAATCACTTTGAAGCCTCCGGGCAACCAGACCCTGTTCTGGGAACACAGAAAACCAAAAACTGGTTTTCTGAACTCAGAACACTATTCTGGAGCCCCTTACATATGTGAGACCCCTGTGTAGCAGGGTGAAAGATCAATCCAAGGGGCAGGCACAAACATGGTCAACAGGCCGAGGTCAGTGCAGGTAAAAGGCAGAAATAGACGATTGACAGAGGCATAGTCGATGCAGTCCAGGGTCAGTTCACGTGAAAGGCAAAAACATGGTGGATAAACAATGCAGACGGTAGGCAGAGGCATAGTCGAGAAACAGGCCAGGGTCAGTTCACATGGAAGACAAAGATATGGTTGGTTGAGGCAGAGAAATATTCAGGACAGAAATTGAAAACGGGAAATGGCAGTATTAGAAATATGGGCTAATAGTTTTCCAGAGTGTGATATCGCTTGAAGCATTCTCCAATGCAAAGGTCAGGTTGGGAGGGACAGTCGGGACAATGGAAGCTGGTATCTTTCCTAATTCCTCTTTTGGTGCACACCCGACATTTTTTTTGGTGTCGTCTTCTGGATCCTGTTGGTGGAATATGGTCTGGGAAATGGCGCTCATGTAGTCTGCTGACACAATCGGAGCGAATGCTTTCTGGGGGGGATACTTGCTGATAGATCAGGGCAGTGACAATGTCTTCAATAAACTTTATGAAGGTGGTGGGTGTTTCCGTTGATTTTTGGTAGATGATGAAAGAATTTAAAAGGGCCAAATGAAAAAAGTAAATTACAACTTTTTTGTACCAGAAGAGGGATTTTCTTGTTGAAAGATAGGGCTGCAACATTTGATCATTTAAATCCACCCCCACCCATGTATTTATTGTACTCGTTGATACAGGAAGGCTTGCGAACGGTACCGCGTCTTCTGTGAAGTTCCATCGAGGTGTCATCGAGGATGGTGGACATGATGTACACATCTTTCCTATCTCTCCACTTCACAACCAACACTTCCTTGTTCCTCAAGCTTGTCGATTCCCCCCTTTGAATGGTTGTGGTGACAAGACGCTGTGGGAAGCCCTTTCGGTTTTTCCTTGTTGTACCACAGACCAAAGTTTTTTTTAGATATAGGTGGTGGAGAAGGGGCAAACTGTAAAAGTTGTCCATGTAAATATGATACCTCTTTTGGAGGAGTGGGAATGCCAACTCCCAAACAATTTTTCCACTTATTCCCATGTACGAGGAACACTCAGGGGGCTGGAGCTGGGAATCTTTGCCTTCGTACACGTGGAATGAGTGCACATAACTGGTGGCGCTTTCACAGAGCTTGTTAAGCTTCAAGCCATACCTCGCCCTCTTACTGGGGATATATTGCTTGATTCCAAGCCGGCCTGTGAAATGCACCAGGGATTTGTCCACAGATATGTTTTTGTCAGGGACATAAAGTTCGGCAAACTTCTTGGAAAAAAAATTAATTAGGGGGCAAATTTTATATAGTTTGTCAAAGTTTGGGTGATTTGTGGGGGGGCACTGTGAGTTGTCACTGAAATGCAGGAAGCGCATTATAATTTTGTATAGGGGCCTGGACATAGCCGATGACCAATACTTATGCATTTCATTTTTTTTGTAAGCCCCATGTTGAGCGTTAGGCCTAAAAACAATTTAAGCTCCACCACTGTTAGGGGTCTCCATTCAAAAGGGCTGGCATAGCTGGAGCATAGCTGGAGCTGGGGTAGGTTGCAATGAATTGTTGGGCAAAGAGATTGGTTTGGTCCACGATGCCTTGAACCAATTCGTTAGGGAAAAATAAATTTTAAAAATCCATTTGGGAAAAACCTGCAGTATTGACCTGCACATCTGGCTGTGCTGTAAAAGGGAATCGTGGCTGACCCTGTGGTAGAAGGCAGCCACAATGGGTTTGCCAAGGCAACTGGAAGCTGGGTTTGGGCCCTAATTCTTTGGCGTGCACTTGTACTGGGCCTTTCCTCCTTGGGTCTAGCAGCGCTTGTACTGGGCCCCTCCTCCTGGGGTCTACCGCTGTTGGCACTGCTGGTAGCTGCCTGGTGTTCAGACTGTCGTCTTTTTGGACGGACTGCTTCCTCCTCTGATTCGGATCCTGATGTGTTGCCTTTGGTGGGTTCATATTCCGAACCAGAATCGGAATCAGAACTGAGCGGTGAGAGTTGCTCTCATCGGTCAGACTGAGTATTTGGTATGCCTCTTCTGGGGTGTACACCTTTCTGGACATAGTGGCTGACTGGCTGTATGTACTCTGGTGGCAGGTACTCAGTTGGCAGGTGGTGCGGTGGCGGGTACTCTGTTGGCAGGTACTCTGGTGGAAGGTAATCTGGTGGCAGGTGGTGAGGTCGCGGGTACTCTGGTGAGATGGCGGGTACTCTGGTGAGGTGGCAGGTACTCTGGTGAGGTGGCAGGTACTCTGGTGGCAGGTGGTGAGGTGGCAGGTACTCTGGTGGCAGGTACTCTAGTGGCAGGTACTCTGGTGGCAGGTGGTGAGGTGGCAGGTACTCTGGCAAGGTGGCGGGTACTCCTGATGGAAAGGTACTCCTGATGGACAGGTACTCCCGATGACAGGTACTCCTGATGACAGGTACTAGATGACAGGTACTAGATGACAGGCCCTCTTTATTTAGGGGGGGCAATCTGGGCACAGTAGTACATATATGTATACTACAATGTGTAACTCACTGTTAGCTGATCTCTTCCTCACACTGGATCGGTGTGTGAAGAGGAGAACCCAGCAACAGCGATTGCACACTGGTGTTTTGTTTATATTAGTGACCGGCTGTGATTGGACACAGCCGGTTATGTGGTAAAGTGCCATTTCATTGGCTACACTAATCGGGGCTGAGCTGTATCCAAGGGAAAAGCCTCAGCCCAGAACGCTGCTCTGCACGCCACCGGGGGCACGCGTGGACACCCTGCACACCGCTTCCCAATGCCGCTCTGCATAGTGACAGGTCCGCCGCTCCTGAAGCTCCACCTCCCGCCACCGCTGCTCCAATACCCCCATCAGGAAACGGCTGTGTCCCAAGGGACACGACGGAACCCCGATCGGCGCTCTGCATGCCCCGGGGGCCTGCAGTAGTGGCGGAAAGCCGAGGACGTCATATGACGCCCACCCAGGATGGGAGATCCCATCTGTGGGCGTCATTTTAATGGGTATTGAAGCAGTTAAAAACAGTGTAAAAATAAAAAATAAAAGGTAAAAAAAATAAGAAAAAAAAATTTTAAACGCGCCCCGTCCCGCTGAGTTCGCGTGCAGAAGCAAACGCATACATGAGTAGCGCCCACATATGAAAATGGTGTTCAAACCACACATGTGAGATTGAGCGAGAGCAATAATTCTAGCCCTAGAGCTCTGTAACTAAAAACATGCAACCTGTAGAATTTTTTAAACGTCGTCTATGGAGATTTTTAGGGGTAAATATTGTTGCCATTCCACGAGCGGACGCAATTTTGAAGCATGACATGTTGGGTAACATTATCTTTCACAATATAAAAAAATGGGCTAACTTTACTGTTGTCTTTTTATTCAAAAAAGTGTATTTTTTCCAAAAAAAAAGCGCGCTTGTAAGACCGCTGCACAAATACGGTGTGACAGAAAGTATTACAATGACCGCCATTTTATTCTCTAGGGTGTTAGAAAAAAATGGATAATGTTTGGGGGTTCTAAGTAATTTTCTAGTAGAAAAAAAACAGTTTTTAACTTGTAAACAATACATCTCAAAAAGAGGCTTGGTCCTTAAGTGGTTAACGTGTATCCGTGGGGTGTGTCTGTGTAGCTTGAGTACTCAAATTAAAGTGCACCAAACACCTCTTTATATTGATTAAAAGAGCATCTACGTACAGATTTCAACTTCTTCTTTACATTTGCTTATAAGCACTGCCCCCTCCATCCCAATAATGTCTGACAGGACAACAAGGAGAGACAGATGTTCCATTGGTACTGTAAGGGGGCCAGCAACAAATGTGTCCACAGGCAAAGGTGGACGTGGTGGTCAGTTCTCAGGCAGGGCATCATTTCCTCTGTTTAGTGAGTTTGCCCATGCTGTCCAGCCACAGCATGCAGAGGAGGTGGTGGACTGGCTTACTAAACCTTCCTCATCCTCTGTCACACAAGCAGAGACAAGTGTGCAGTCCCCTGCAGTTGCTAGAGTGGATAAACCTGCCTCCTTGTCCACATCTATTCCTGCCATAGCCCCAACATCAGCCATTGAGGAGTCAGCTGAGTTATTTACCCACAGCGTCAGCCACCTGCTTCTTGATAATACCCAGCCATTACTGGATTCAGATGTTGGTTCTGAGGTTGAGGATGACAGGAACATAAGCCTAGAGAGGGAGGAACACCAGTAGACAAATTGGCATTAATGTTCCCCAAGCCGCAGCATATTGCCAAGTTGTCTCCAGTGGTAATGATGAAGATGAAGGAGATGGAGATGATGATGATAATGAGGTCACTGATGCGACTTGGGTGCCAGATAGAGCAGAGGAGGAAACTAAAGGTGAGGTAGCACAACCCCAAGGAGGCCGACATCAAGAAAGAGTAGAGAGCAGGAACCCTATTCCATCACATTCTGCAGCTGTTATCTCCCGGCCCACTCCCCAAAGCTCAGCTGTCTGGGCCTTTTTCAGCACATCTGCAGCAGATCGCACTGTTGCTATCTGCAAACTGTGTCTCAGGTACATCAAACGTGGCAAAAACACCAACCATTTGGGTACCACATGCCTAACAAGGCATTTAACATCCAACCACTCAGCCCATTGGCAAGAGCACTTAAAAGCCACACAAAAGGGGCACAAATCTGTCCCTCCTCCTCCTCCTTACCCACTTCAGTCTGCCCCTGCTATACCGAGTCATTACCTCTCAGCAGCCTCCACTGACAGGGATGATGGTACAGCACAGGTTATCCCAGGTCCTAGCAGCACATCTGCCAGCAGCACACCACCAGCTGTAGTTTGTAGCCGGCAAATTTCTCTGCTCCATCTGCTGCAGCGGAAAAAAAAATACAGTCCCTGCCACCCACATGCCCAGTGTCTAAATGCAAGCTTGTCAAAGCTGTTGGCTCTCCAACTTCTGCCTTTCAGCCTGGTGGATTCTGCCCTCTTCCGTGATTGCGCACAATGTGCTGTACCACAATGGCAGGTTCCTAGTCGCTACTACTTTTCACGTAAGGCTGTTCCATCCCTCTACCATCACGTGGAAGGGAATGTTCTGGCATCGTTGGGCAAGGGAGTCAGCCAAAAAATCCACCTTACTGCTGGCACGTAATCCAGCAAGCATTGGCAGGTTTGATATATTTCGTTCACAGCACACTGGGTAACGCTGCTCGCAACTCGGCAAGGATGCAGGACAGGGCTCGGTGCTGCAGCTTGTTGTGCCCCCACGTCTCCATACAGCTGGTGTTGATGATGCCAGACCTGTGAGCTCTACCCCCTCCTCCACCTCCATGCCCTTCTCTGCAGAATTGTCCTATGAAGCCCTAAGCGTTCAAAGGGCTATTCCATGAGTCAGGCTAAAAGGTGCCATGCAGTGCTTCAGTTGGTGTGTTTAGGGGACAGGAACAACAACGGAGCAGAGATTCTTACAGCTCTGCAGGGACAGGCCCAGAGGTGGTTCACACCACACCAGCTGGAGCCAGGAATGGTGGTGTCCAATGGCTCAAACTTCCTGTCAGCCCTTAGACATGGAAAGTTGACACATGTGCCATGCCTGGCACATGTCCTCAATTTGGTGGTGCAGAGTTTCCTAAGTACATACCCAGGGTTGCAAGATATACTAAAACAAGCCAGAAGAGTCTGCAGCCATTTCAGGTGGTCATACACAGCCAGTGCCCGGTTGGCTGAATTTCACCTGCCTGTAAACCACCTGATTTGTGACATGTCCACCAGGTGGAACTGCTGCAGTGGCTATACATGCAGCAGAGGGCCATCAATGAGTACCTGTGCCAGTACGGCATGACGACGGGCCGCCTTTTTTCCCAGCGCCAATGGCTGATCATTAAGGATGCATGCACTGTATTGTCACCATTTGAGGACACCCCAAGGATGGTGAGCAGTGACAGTGCATGCATCAGTGACACAATTCCTGTTGTGTTCCTGCTGGAACAGACTCTGCATGGAATTATGGACAGTGCACTGGAGGCAGAGCAGCAGGAGGAAGAGGAGGACTTCCTTTCCTCTCAAGGCCCACTTTATCCAGACACCATCATTCCTATGTCACAGAATACACAGGAGGAGAATGGGGAGGAGGATGAGGATTCTGGCACTTTTGTAGGCTTTGAAGAAGAGAAAGACATGCGTCAATCTATAAGCGATGGCTTTCCAACCCCAGGACCCTTGGGAGTAGTACGTGGCTGGGAGGAGGAAGTTCCAGATGCTGTCATCCTGAGTGACCCCTAGGAGTCTGCTTTTCAAGCCTCAGCAAATTTGAGGCGCATTGGGCAACCTCATGCTTCAAAGCCTGCGAAAGGACCCAAGAATATGTGGCATAAAGGAGAAGGATGATTACTGGTTGACAACCCTCCTTGACCACCGTTATAAGAGGAAAGTCTCAGAACTCATCCTGTCTCCACAGAGAGTTCAGAAGATAAAATCTCTTGAGGACATGTTAAAGAGGATTTTATTGAACGTTTTTCCTGACTCCAGTAGGTTACAGTGTGGTAGAAAATGTCATTTTGAGTATTCTGTTGTCAAGAGAGGAGCGTTGGAGAAGGCGTCCGTCTAAGTGAGGCATTTTGGAATTTTTTTTAGCCCTCGCTGCCCAGGGCTGTCAGCTTCCACATCCCATTGGCAGCATCTGCATCACATGGTGGACAATTACATCGGGGCCAAAACAGAGATGGAAAGCTTTCCAGCTGACGATCCACTGACTTACTGGGTCATGAGAATAGACCACTGGCCAGAACTTGCCCAGTATGCTATTGAGTTGTTGGGCTGCCCTGAATCCAACGTGCTTTCAGAACGGGCATTCCGTGCTGCAGGAGGTTTCGTTACTGATCATAGAACATGTCTGTCCACAGACTCCATGGACCGTTTGACTTTTATAAAAATGAATCAGTCCTGGATTACCAGCTATGAAGTCCCTGATCCTGCCGTCACTGATTAAGTCTTTTTGGGATGTGGAATCTCTGCAGGACTTCAAGGCTGCCTAGCTTTGAGGGTGTGCAATCATTTCATCTAGAAGAATGTTTTTGTTATAGGTTTCATGGGCACAAATAACACGCATAGACCAAAAAAATCTCTAATCATGTTCCCAGTGCACTACATTGTAGCCTCACCATTCACACTGGCTCCCCAGCTGTTGCTGAGCAAAATAAAGGCAGCTTGCAGGGAAAATGTCATTTTTTTGGCTTTATAAATGCAATTATTGCTGCAGCAGATTCTAGACATGGTACAGATCTGCCACTTTACAGGTAGACTAAGGGGACCCCCCAGGCACTATATCGGAAGGATTTTTTTATTTTTATGCTTTCACTTTAAAAATCAAAAAATCACTGCTCATTTAAAAATGATGTTTTTTAAAAACTTTTTTTTTATTAATACATGTCCCCCAGGGCAGGAATACTTGCATATAAGCCTTCAAAATGGGCACTTTTGATTTTTGACATCCGAGTCCCATTGACTTTAATGGGGTTCGTTATTTGGGTCCAAACATTTGCGGTTTTCGGAATTTCTGGCGCGAACCGAACAGGGGTCTGTTCAGCCCTTCCCTACTGACGGCTTATCTAATTTCTTGAGACACTAAAGCCCCATACACACTATTAGATTTTCTGCAGATTCTTGTCTTCAGATTTACCAAAACCATATAATATGAGGTCAAACCTTAAGACTTTCTATTTGTATGCAATCAGGAAGGCCCTTGAAATACATGGTTTTGGTTAATCTGAAGACAAAAATCTGCAGAAAATGTAATAGTGTGTATAGGGACTTACAAGCCAGGCAAGTACAAATACCCCCCAATGACCCCTTGACATTGGAAAGTAGACAGTCCAAGGTATTTAGTAAGAGGCATGGTGATTTTTTTGAAGTTGTATTTTTTTCCCACAATAATTTACAAAATTAAGATTTTTTTTTCACAAAATTGTCATATTAACAAGGTTATTTCTCTCGCATGACATATTATGCGTGCTTACAATTACATCCCAAAACATATTCTGCTACTAAAAAAAAAAAAAACTTGGAGTTTTTTCCTGGATCAGGGTTATTACTAGGGATGAGCTTCAAGTTCGAGTCGAACCCAGGGTGGCTTTGGCCAATTATGGCTCAGGGGGTTTAGTACATGCCCCACACTATATAAGGCCGCCTACATGGCGGCCTTGTGTAGTATGTTGCGGCGGCGGAGAGATAGACAGAGAGACAGTGTCATTTGATTTAAGTTAGAGTAGGCAGGTGAGTCAGTTAGCTGCACTTACAGTGTATTGTGTATATATATATATATATATATATATATATATATATATATACACTGTATTCAGTTTAGCTAGATCCATTCCTATTATTCTCTTCCTACTGACAGGCAGGCAAGTGTTTTTACAGTATTTACAGCTACCTGAAGAACATTGCTGGTGTTCTTCTGATCCTATAAGTATCACAGGCAGGCAGCTACAGTATTTACAGTTAGTGTACTATGTCCTCTGCACAGTGTGCACCTAAAGCCACCTGAAGAAAATTGCTGGTGTTCTTCTGATCCTATTAGTACCACAGGAAGGCAGCTGCAGTATTTACAGTTAGTGTAGTGCGTCCTCTGCACAGTTTGCACCTAAAGCTACCTGAAGACAATTGCTGTTGTTCTGATCCTATTAATACCACAGGCAGGCAGCTACAGTATTAACAGTTAGTGTACTGCATCCTCTGCACAGTGTGCACCTAAAGCTACCTGAAGACAATTGCTGTTGTTCTGATCCTATTAGTACCACATGCAGGCAGCTGCAGTATTTACAGTTAGTGTAGTGTGTCCTCTGCACAGTGTGCACCTAAAGCTACCTGAAGAAAATTGGTGGTGTTCTTCTGATCGTATTAGGACCACAGGCATGCAGCTGCAGTATTAACAGTTAGTGTAGTGCTTCCTCTGCATAGTGTGCACCTGAAGCTACCTGAAGACAATTGCTGTTGTTCTGATCCTATTAATACCACAGGCAGGCAGCTGCAGTATTTACAGTTCGTGTACTGTGTTCTCTGCACAGTGTGCACCTAAGGCTACCTGAAGACAATTGCTGTTGTTCTGATCCTATTAATGCCACAGGCAGGCAGCTGCAGTATTTACAGTTAGTGTACTGTGTCCTCTGCACAGTGTGCACCTAAAGCTACCTGAAGAAAACTGGTAGTGTTCTTCTGATCCTATTAGTACCATGGGCAGGCAGCTACAGTATTTATAGTTAGTGTACTGAGTTCTCTGTACAATGTGCACCTAAAGCTACCTGAAGGCAATTGCTGTTGTTCTGATCCTATTAATACCACAGGCAGGCAGCTGCAGTATTTATAGTTAGTATACTGTGTCCTCTGCACAGTGTGCACCTAAAGCTACCTGAAGACAATTGCTGGTGTTCTCATACTAATAATACTACAGGCAGGCAGTTTATTCTGCTAGCTGCAGTATCAGTATATATATATATATATATATATATATATATATATACATCCCAGCTTTGTGAAGCTACATCTCACTGCAGGCCATTAGTATGTCTGGAAGGCCAACAAGGAGAGGCAGACAGTCACAAGCCAATAAAAGAGGGCAAGCAGGCTCTCTGTCTAGAGGCAACAGTGCTGGTCGTGGAGATGCTGCATCCTCATCAGCATGTGGCTGTGGGACACTCCTGTCCTTTTTTTCGGTAGCTGGCCACTTTGAGCTGCAACATGCGGAAGACTTGGTAGAGTGGATGACCAAGACGTCCTCATCCTCCTCATCCTCTCGCACTCAGGCTCAGGGTACTTTGGCGAAGCAACTGCCAATGTGGCCTCTTCCCTTGGCTCAATGGCATCAGTCACTCCTTCCCTAGCCCCACCATGTCCTCCTGAGGAGTCCCCCAAGTGTTGGGTACATGCTCCAGGAGGATGCCCAGCATTTTGAAGGCACTGATGATGGTATCCAGCTAGAGGAAGGCAGTAACGTGAGCCCAGAGAGAGGGGGTTCCCAAGAAGGACAGCAATCTGGCAGTCATGTTCCCTCAGCTGCAGCATACTACCAGGTTTGCTCCAGTGATGAGGAGGGAGGGGATGATGAGGTCACTGACTTCACGTGGGTGCCTGATAGGAGAGAGGAGGAGGAGACACATCTCCAACAAGGCAGGATGCCCTCCAGGGGCCAGCTTAAGGACAGCACACCGACTGCATCATACCACAGAGCTCCGCATGTGCAGGGTGCTGCTGTCTCTGCGCATTATTCCAAAAGTTCTTTGGTGTGGGAGACGAGTGCATCAGATCCCACCTCTGCTATTTGCAACATATGTCTCAAGCGTATCTCGAGTGGCCAAAACATCACCCACTTGGGCACCACATGCTTAACCAGATATATGTCAACCTGCCATGCAGTTCGTTGGCAAGCGTACCTAAAAGACCCACACCAAAGAACAAAGCGGACCTCTCCCTGCTCTTCATCAGCTGGGATCTCCAACCCCACTATACTTTCAGTCCTCTCTGAAACCTGCACTGAGAGGAATGAAGATGTAGAATTAGGTGTGTCACAGTCAAGTACTTGCGTGCAATCTGCTATCGGTACACCAACGTCAGATTGTACCAGGCAAATTTCCCTGCCCCAGCGGTTGAATGCTAGCTTGGCTAAATTGCTAGCACTTCAACTGCTGCCTTTTCAGTTGGTAGACTTTGCCCCCTTCCGTGTGTTTGTGGAATGTGCAGTTCCTTAGTGTCAGGTTCCCAAACCCCACTTTTTCTCACAGAAGGCGATTCCGGCTTTCTACCGGCATGTGGAAGGCAATGTCTTGGCCTCGCTGGACAGGGCGGTCAGCAATAAGGTGCATATTACCACTGACTCATGGTCCAGCAGGCATGGACAGGAATGTTATCTTTCACCGCACACTGGGTGACTCTTCTGGCAGCTGGGAAAGATGCAGGACAGGGTGCAGTAGTGTTGGAGGTTGTTCCGCCACCACGCCTCCAAAATTCTACTAGTGGTGATTCTGCCACACCTCTCTCCTCCACCCCCTCCTCTTAGTCTTCCTCCATGGCCTCTTCCTGTGCTGATTTGTCCTCTGAACCAGCGGTGCTCCGTAGGTGTTCAAGGGGCTACGCAAGTAGGCAGGCAAAAAGAAGCCATGTGGTGCTTGAGCTGGTGTGCTTGGGGGACAGGAGCCACACTGGGGCAGAGATTCTGTCAGCTCTGAAGGGGCAGGTTCAGAGGTGGTTGACGCCATGCCAGCTTAAGGCTTTGGTTTGCGACAATGGCACCAACCTCCTCTCCGCCCTCCGAAAGGGACAACTGACCCATGTGCCCTGTTTGGCTCACGTCCTTAACTAGGTGGTGCAGCGGTTCTTGGGCAGGTACCCGGGCTTACAGGATGTCCTGAGGCAGGCCAGGAAAGTCTGTGTGCATTTCCGCAGGTCATATAATGCCAGTGCTTGGCTGGCTGACCTCCAAAAGGAATTTAACTTGCCCAAGAACCGCCTAATCTGTGACATGCCCATCAGGTGGAACTCAACATTGGCCATGCTGCAGCGGCTGCACACACAGCAGAGGGCCATCAATGAGTAGCCTGATGAAGGAGCATGCATGCTCCGAATGCGAAGCACCGCCCGCCTTACCCCGTTCCTGGAAGTGAAGACACAGGACAGCATGAAAAGTGCTCCACGGAGGATCCGTGACTGACTTCCTAGCCGCCCGGAGGCTCTGAGCACCCACAGCACCACCGGAACAGCTACCAGGACCCAGGTCATAGGATTCATATCCCAGGATCCCCTCTACTGGCCCGTGAAACCCACATCCCCTGGGAACACGTGGATGAAACTACTTTATGTGCTGGTTTTTAACAACACAAACGTGAGTGTTTTTTATCCATTGTAATAAATACTTTTTATCATACATGCTGCATTTAGAGGGAGCCGTCCTTCTCTCTCTTGTAAGGCCATCAATGAGTACCTATGCGACTATGGCACCAGGACAGGGTCAGGAGACCTTGTTTTTTTTTTCCCATGCCAGTGGGCTATGATCAGGGATGCATGCACCGTCCTGTCACCATTTGAGGAGGCCATAAGAATGGTGAGCAGTGACAGTGCATGCATCAGTGACACTGTCCCTCTTTTCCACCTGTTAGAGCACTCGCTGCATGGAATAATGGAGAGGGCACTTGAGGCAGAACAGAGGGAGGAAGAGGAGGACTTCCTTACCTGTCATGGCCCCCTTTATCCAATGTTCCTGCGTGCCCACCGATCACATAGGAAGAGGACGAGGAGGAGGAGGATTGTGTCAGCATGGAGGTGGAGCCTGGCACTCAGCATCAGCAGCAGTCTTCAAGGGATCATTTATAGTCAGAAGAAACCCATGGACTTGTATGTGGCTGGGAGGAGGTGGCCAGGGATCATGTTATCCTTAGTGACTCAGAGGACTCTGGACCGAATGCCTCAGCAAACCTACACTGCATGGCCTCCCTGATCCTACAAAGCCTGTGGAAGGATCCTCGTATTCGTGGTATCAAGGGGAGGGATGATTACTTGCTGGCAACCCTCCTTGATCCATGTTACAAGGGTAAGGTTGCAGACCTTATCTTGCCATCGCAGAGGGGGCAGAGGATGAAACAAAAGGAGCGGTGGAGAAGGTGGCCGTCTGACTGATGCATTCAGACAATTTTTTAGTCCGCAGCCCCAAGGTCTGAGCGGTTCTAGCAACCATCGCCAGCATCTGATTCACATGGTGCAGGATTACCTAGGGGCAAGATCAGACGTGGACACCTTTCCCATGGAAAATCCTCTGGGTTACAGGGTCTTGAGGATGGATCACTGTCCAGAGCTTGCACAGTATACAATTGAGCTACTGGCCTGTCCTGCATCCAGCGTTCTCTCAGAACGCACATTCAATGCTGCTGGAGTCTTTGTAACTGATCACAGGGTGCTCCTGTCCACCGAATTGGTCGATCGGCTGACCTTCATAAAAATGAATCAGTCTTAGATCACCAGCTACCAAGCACCTGATGCTGATGTAACCGATTGATTATTTTTTAATGTGAGATCCCTTCAAGACTGCCTATGCTGATGCTGAGAAGCACTGATGCTGATGTAACCGATTGATTTTTTTTTTTTAATGTGAGATCCCTTCAAGACTGCCTATGCTGATGCTAAGTGACTATCCTGTTATGCTGAGTGACAATCCTCTTTCTCCTCAATTTTCATGCTGATAGCTCGTAAGAACATTTTTGGTTCTGGGCACCACCACCAGTGGCCAAGGCCCAAATTTTCAGCCCTTGTTTAACAGGAGCATGTAATTACAATTTTTTATGCAATCCTTTGCAGCAGGGCTCATTCCTGCGCTCCAACTATAGCATCTGTGAGGGGTTGCAGTGTTGTGGCAGCAGTGGCTAAGGCCCAATTTTTCTGCCCCTGTTTAACAGGGGTGTGTAATTACAATTTTTGATGCATTACTTTGCAGCAGTGCTCATTACTGCGCTCCAACTAGAGTATCTGTGAGGGGTTGCAGTGTTGTGGCACCAGCACCAGTGCCCAAGGCCCAATTTTTCAGCCCCTGTTTAACAGTGGTGTATAATTACAATTTTTGATTCAATACCTTGCAGCAGGGCTCATTCCTGCACTCCAACTATAGAATCTGTGAGGGGTTGCAGTGTTGTGGCACCAGTGCCCAATTTTTCTGCCCCTGTTTAACAGGGACATGTAATTACATTTCTTGATCTAATATTTCACAGCAGGACCCACTCCTGCGTCCACCAAGAGTAACTGTGAGGGCTTACAGTGTTATGGCAACACCACCACCACCAAAGGCCCAATTTTTCTACCACTGTTCAACAATGGCATGTAATTACAATTCTTGATCTAATATTTCACAGCAAGGCCCTTTCCTGCGCCCACCAAGAGTAACTCTGAGGGCTTACAGTGTTGTGGCAACACCAACACCTAAGGCCCCAATTTCTGCAGAGTATATAGAGCAGGCTCCTACTTTCAAACATCCAACTTACAAATGACTCCTACTTGCAAACGGAAGGAGACAACAGGAAATGAAATCTACCCCTAGGAAGGGGAATTCTCTCCTGTAAGAGTTAATATGGGAAAAACGTGTCTCCTCTTCACTGATGCTTTATCACCAATCCTTGTTTCACTAAAACCCCCAAATTTTCAAAAAACATTTGTCATTGGGACAGAAAGTGAGGTGAAATCTTCTTAAGAGGTGCACAGACAGCAAAACAAATGTTACAGGGGTGATAACCCTTCCCTATGTTTTCCAAAAAGCTTAAAAATAGATTTTATGGCTGGAGCTACACTTTAAAAATGTACCAGTTCAAAACAGATTCTACTTAAGAACAAACCTACAGTCGCTGTCTTGTTTGCACCGCCTGTATACTGCTGTTCAGAGTATATAGGGCCTGGGGGACCCGACATTACATTAAAACCGCAAGCAGTTTTAAATGACTTTTACTCCTTTAAAAATGTAATTTTGTGCAGGGACTGTTCTAAGCACGGAAAACACGTGTCACTTTACAGGCACACTATAGACAACCCCCAGGTACCATATTTAAAGGAATATTTCACTTTTTTTTTTTCACTTTAAGCATCATTAAAATCACTGCTCCCGAAAAAATGGCCATTTTTAAAACTTTTTTTGCATTGATACATGTCCCCTGGGGCAGGACCCGGGTCCCCAAACCCTTTTTAGGACAATAACTTGCATATTAGCCTTTAAAATTAGCACTTTTGATTTTGAACGTTTACGTCCCATAGACTTTAATGGGGTTCTAAAGTTCATGCAAACTTTCGGTATATTCGCAGGTTCTGGTGCGAACCGAACCTGGGGGTGTTTGGCTCATCCCTAGTTATTACTATGTTTGTTGTAATGATTTTGCTTATGGCATTACTTTTGTATGCCTGCTTCAAGTTCATTGTGTGCATGATTTCCCGAGGTACTCGACCTCCTGACCCAGCTGCGGCTAATAAGATGTACCTTAACTCTTATTATGGTCACCAAGATGAGTATGTCACAATGAGAAGAAGTAAATCACCTTCATGACTTAAAGAGGGGATTGTAGTAATATGACCAAACCATGTGTTTTCCAAGATGGAGATGTGACTCCATCTTGGAAAATACTGCCATTTTAAGATTATAGGTTCATATAACTTTAATTTAGCTTATTCTGTCATTCCAGCTTGTAACTGCATTTTGCAAGAACACACAAAAAGACTGCTTTCCCAAGCATTTTTCTTCTATATATAATTGTGGTCTAGTATGTCTTTTCCTGTTATCTGTTACTTGTTCTTTGGGCCATGGGACAGGATGCATGACTTATGACTCATAACCAGATGGCCTATTCACTTTTGTAAGCTTATGTTGAATGTGTTTTTAGGGTCATGGACCTGTATAACCATCTATTGCTGATATGTCATATCAATATATTCCTTTACTAACCACTCCCCCTCCTCTATTTTGATTGGTAAGCTGAACCAAATATAAGCTGTATACACGCCCAATAAAGGCAGACATCTTTTGAACTCACTTCTTGTATCTTATGTTCATTAAGTTGTCTCACGGTACCAGGGGTCTTCGGTGGTCTGCAGTATTAACCCTTGGATTGGTCCATCATATACCTGAAGTACCTTAATAATCCTTCACTCCTGAGTATGGTGATACCACATGTGTGAGACCTTTACACAGCCTAGCCACATAGAGAGGCCCAACATGCAGGGAGCACGTCAGGTGTTCTAGGGACATAAATTACACATATCATTTCCTGACAACCTATCACACTTTTGAAGGCCCTGGAGCACCAGTACAATGGAAACGCCCACAAAATGACCCCATTTTGGAAAGCAAGCACCCCAATGTATATTCTATGAGGCATTATGAGTCTTTTGAACATGTCATTTTTTTCCACAAGTTTTTGGAAAATCTGGAAAGAAATTGAAAACGCATTTTCTATGCATTTTTATGGCACTGACAGGCGCTGATGAGGATCCACTGATGGGGGGTACTGATGAGCATTTACTGATGGGCACTAATGGGCACTGATAGAGAAGTATAAAGCACAGATCTGGCACTGATGTAGCACAGATTTGGCACAGTAGGGCAATGTAAAGCACAGATGGGGCACTGGTGGGGCACAGATATGCACAGATGGGCAATTGCTGGGCACAGATGGGGCACAGATGTGGCAATGCTGGGCACATATGTGGCACTGCTGGGTACTAATGTGCACTGATGGAGCACTGTAGAGCAATGCTGTGACACAGATGTGCACTGATGGGGCACAGATATGGCACTACTGGAGCACTTCTGGGGCACTTCTGGGGCACATATGGGCACTGCTGGGCATTTGGAATAGGGGAAAAAACTCACACATCCTCATGCTGCAGCTTCTCCCTCCTCTGCTCACACGATCATTGTGAGCAGCGGAGAGAACCGGACATGACGCCAGTTTGTTGACACATGGTAAAGTACCACTGGGATTGGCCCTTTACCCCAGTCCATGATGCACCAGGTCCCGAGAACCCGGCGAGCATGGACACTCCCAGGAGCGAGATTCTGGCAGGATGTCATAGTACGTCCTACCAGAGTTATCTGACTGCACTGTAGCCGTGATTTGGCTATGGCCCAGTTGTTAAGTGGTTAAAGTGAGTTCTAACATTTCTAATAAACTGCCCACTAGATGACACTTTTCCCTTTCTATAGACACACAGGAGCAGTGGGGGAAATTGCATGCGCATCGTATTCCTGTTCAAATCACATGCAATTCTTTGCAGTGCAATTTGTGTCCATCAGTTTAGTATTGATGTAAATTGCACTACAAAGTATTATTTGCGATATTGGGAGCATTTTCACGAGAACCCATAAAATGCTCAGTATCGGCACTGATACTGATACCGGTGTCATTATCGGTGCATCACTAGTATAAGATAATGCTTAAACTGCAAAAGACACAGCAATCACAGAGCGTGCCCGATGTGCACCACAGGAGTCGTGAAGGGGTGGGGTTCTGGGAGACCATCTACTGATATTTTGCTTTAGATTATTGTTTTGTTAACTATTGGTCAGGACCCTAATTGGGTCATAAACATGTTTAAGGTGGGTATCCACTTGCCCAAAAACAAATTAACGTATCATTAAGGTTGAGCTGAACACCCCTCAATTCGGTTCACACCAGAACTTGCGAACAGGCAAAAAATTCAGGCTAACATTGTTAAAGTCTATGGGACACAAACATGAAAAATCAAAAGTGCTCATTTTAAAGGCTTATGTGCAAGTTATTGCCATAAAAAGTGTTTGGGGACCCGGGTCCTGCCCCAGGGGACATGTATCCATGCAAAAAAAGTTTTAAAAATGGTTAAAACTGGTTAATGGTAAAAATGGTTGTTTTTTCGGGAGCAGTGATTTTAAAAATGCTTTAAGTGAAACAATAAACATGAAATATTCCTTTAAATATCATCCCTGGGGGGTGTCTATATTATGCCTGTAAAGTGCCACATTTTTCCCGTGTTTAGAACAGTACCACAGCAAAATGACATTTCTAAAGGGAAAAAAAGTAATTGTCAGGTCTTGGCAATATGGATAAAACTCATTGAAAAAAAACGTCACGGGTTCCCCCCAGTCCATTACCAGGCCCTTTGTGTCTGGTACAAATATTAAGGGGAACCCCGAACCAAAGTTTTAAAAAAATTGCTTGGGGGTCCCCCCAAAATCCATACCAGACCCTTATCTCCCTTATCTGAGCATGCAACCTGGCAGACTACAGGAAAAGGGGGGCAAGAGAGTGCCCCCCTCCTGAACTGTACCAGGCCAATGCCCTCAACATGGGGGGGGTGCTTTGGGGTCCTCATGTTGATGGGGACAAGGGCATCATCATCACAACCCTTCATGGTGGTTGTGGGGGTCTACAGGCGGGGGGCTTATCAGAATCTGGAAGGGGACCCCCAGATCCCGCCCCCATGTGAATTGGTAACGGGTACATTGTATCCCTACCACTTCACAAAAAAAGTGTCAAAAATAGTAAAAAAGACAGAGACACTTTGGGACAAGTCCTTTATTAAAAAATAGAAATATAAAATTGTCCTGCGATGTAAATCCATCTCACGCCGCCTGACGAATGGAAAAAAGAGAAAAAAACAGCTCCGCCTCCGCCCTCCGCCCATGTGACAGCTCAGAGCAATTAGAATGCTTCTAAATGTACCTCCTGACGAGGTACATTTTGGAGATTAAGCCAAGGGGATTTCTAAGCCCCGGACCGGTGAGGCGGTGACCCGGTGTGTCAGTGTGGGTGATCTCCACACTCCAGGTCAGCGGCACCGGGGGGTGGGGAGGGGGTCCTGTGTAAGTTCACCTTACAGATTTTTCTGTAAAGGTGAAGTTACCCTTTAAGAAAACTATACCATGTATGCCATTTCAGCTGAAAGAAGCAGACAAGGTGAGAGGAGGTTAAAACCAAAATTACCCCCAGGGGGTTGAAGTTTCTCTTTAACTTGTTTAATGATGCATTTACCTACAGATGTATGCATATGGTGATGAAAAACAGACTTGGGAACTGATTTATATAAAGGATTATCTATTTTTTGCAATTAATGATCTTAAGAGAAAATCTTGCTCAAGTGACCAGATGAACATAACTTATGACTATAGCCCTTCGCTAGGGTCATGCACTAATCTCAGTGTATTAGGGAATGTCCTTTACAACAAATAATTGCATGAGTAAAGTCTGCCAGAAATCTTATGATGCATTGCTAGTGGATGCTAGTGTTCATACTATAAATTAAATCATGTTTAACATCTGCAGCATCAGAATAATCTGTATTATCACATACTTTTACTAATTCCTTCTGTTAGCCTCATTGGTCATACTGAATAACAATGATTCATGGAAATATTTGTGCAACTAAAGTGAACATTCTAAAGAGCAACCAAACTGTTTACATATAAAGAAATCTGAGAATATGAATGGCTAGCAAGTTTCATGAACTTTAGAATCCCATATATTACATGTGTCAAACACAAGGCCCGCGGGCGAAATCCGGCCCACCAGGCTAATTTATGGCTAATTTATGGGGCCCTTACACTTCTCCTGCAACTGCAGCTCCCCCCTCATCTCTGCGCTCACCTTGTCCCAGCCCTCCTCTGGTCCTCCTCCAGACCCTGGACATTTTGCTTCCAAGCTCTGTCACCTGCTTCTTCCCAAAAGCAGCACAAGGTAAGGGGGGTTCACTGTGATGTAAGAGATGGTGGTGGACTCTTGACTTGTGATGGTGGGACGGCTCTTGACGTCTGATGTGAGGGGGCGGGGGGGTGCTCTGAACATCTAGTCTTACAGATTGGAAATGGCCCTTGGAGGGCAACCATAATGCTGATGTGGCCTGCGATGAAATTGAGTTTGACACCCCTGCCATACATGATAGCATGACTCTTTTGTTGCAAAGGGTCATGCTGGGTGAGAGCAAACAATAAATAGAGCCTTCTCTGTTCTCAAGGCAAAGTAAGGTAATTTTTTGGGGGTCATACTTTTATTTACAGGTACACTTCTTTGTCCCATTTCCATAATACAATTTATTTTCAAACATTATCTTTTTATTATAATTGGAGTAAATCTTCTTTAAAGTGTATGTAAAGCCAGCACTTTTTATAGTTTTATAAAAAGTAAGGAAGGATTAAAAACCCCTCTTAGGTTATTTTTTTGCTCTCTGTGTCCAGCGGAAGAAATTCCCTGTGCTTATTGAAAACACAATAGGAAATGAGAGAAAATCTCTCCAAAATAAAATGTAATCCTGTAATGTCACATGCTTGAGGTGGGTACTGCTTGGACCTAAAAAAAAGGGTTACACCCTGAAAGCTTGTCCTGAAAATTTGAATGTTGGTGCAAATTTAAAAAGTGTCATGGATGGTACTCAATTGTATTTGTTATCATGTCACAGGAATAGGTATTTCTTCACCTATTGCTCTGATGAGACCAAATTTCGGATGTCACCTTACTTTATGTTTCAGTTACCAGGTCACCAGGACAAATTAAGGGGCAAAACTTCACAGTGGGGACACAGACAGCAATAAAAAACTTCACAAACTGTCAAACCCTTTACATACCCACAAATATTTTTGAAGAGAGGGGCAATGCAGTGAGTAATACTGGTTTAATGACTTGAAAGCTGTTTTAAACATAAGCAAAATTGCTGAAATAACTTATGTATGTTGAAAAAACACCAATACACCTACCAGTGGTGTATTTAGGTTTTGTGCTGCCCTAGGCCTGACTAAACTCATGCACCCCCCCTAATTTAAATACGACCAACCCCTTCCTGCCGAGGCCACACTCCTTCCTGTTTAAGACCCACACTATCATCTGTAAACCACACCCCTTCCTCTTTAGGCTCATTTGGCACCTTTCAGGGGGGAGGGGGGAGGGGGGAACGGGTACCTGTTTTTGACAGGTACCATTCCCCACTCCCAGGAGACTGCGCTGCCCCCTCTGAAGTTCGGCCCCCCTCCTCCTTCCTCCTCTGGGCCATTCAGAAAGTGCAACGCACTTTGCACACGTGCAGTAGTGAACTGTCCGGTTTCCCTTACCATGAATGATGGTGGCAAAACCCGACAGCCAATCCGAAAATCGGCTGAGGTGTCGGCATCGTGGGCTCCCTGGACAGGTAAGTGTCCTAATATTAAAAGTCAGCAGCTACAGTATTTGTAGCTGCTGAGTTTTAATGTTTTCACAGGGTGGGGGCGGGACTCCTCTTTAATGAGTTTGCATTGATATCAGCATTGATGGAGCACTTTATTGCAATATCATGATCTGCATATTAATGCACTTTCACTAAATGTGGGCTGTTTAATGGGTTTGCATTGATTTTAGCATGCATAGAGCACTTTGCACATGCCAGTGACAGCTGGTGCTCAAAATTTTTTTTTGGGGGGGCACAAACAAACTAAAAAATTCAGAAAAAAAGACATCATTTGCAACCACACTGTGCCCCATCAAACGCAGCCACCGTTTCATCAATTGTAGCCACTGTGCCATCAAACACAGCCACTTTGCCCATCAATTGCTGCCACTGTGCCCATCAATTGTAGCCACTGTGCCATCAAATGCAGCCACTGTGCCCATCAACTGCAGCCACTGTGCCCATCAACTGCAGCCACTGTGCCCTATCAAACACAGCCACTGTGCCCTATCAAACGCAGCCACTGTGCCCTATCAAATGCAGCCACTGTGCCCATCAACTGCAGCCTCTGTGCCCATCAACTGCAGCCACTGTGCCCTATCAAACGCAGCCACTGTGCCCTATCAAACGCAGCCACTGTGCCCATCAACTGCAGCCACTGTGCCCTATCAAACGCAGCCACTGTGCCCATCAACTGCAGCCACTGTGCCCTATCAAACGCAGCCATTGTGCCCCATCAAACACAGCCACTGTGCCCTGAAACGCAGCCACTGTGCCCTGAAACGCAGCCAGTTGTAGCCACTGTGCCCATCAACTGCAGCCACTGTGCCCTCAAACACAGCCACTGTGCCCATCAATTGCAGCCACTGTGCCATCAAACGCAGCCACTGTGCCCCATCAAAAGCAGCCACTGTGCCCCATCAAACGCAGCCACTGCCCTCAAACGCAGCCACTGTGCCCATCAAATGCTGCCACTATGCTCATCAGTTGTAGCCACTGTTCCCCCAAAAGCAGCCACTGTGCCCTCAAACACAGCCTCTGTGCCCATCAATTGCAGCCACTGTGCCATCAAATGCAGCCAATGTGCCCTATCAAATGCAGCCACTGTGCCCCATCAAACGCAGCCACTGTGCCCCATCAAACGCAGCCACTGCCCTCAAACGCAGCCACTGTGCCCATCAAATGCTGCCACTGTGCCCATCAGTTGTAGCCACTGTGCCCTCAAACACAGCCACTGTGCCCATCAATTGAAGCCACTGCGCCATCAATTGCAGCCACTGTGCTCTATCAAACGCAGTCACTGTGCCATCAATTGCAGCCACTGTGCCCTATCAAACACAGCCACTGTACCCATCAAATGCTGCCACTGTGCCCATCAATTGTAGCCACTGTGCCCTCAAACGCAGTCACTGTACCAATCAATTGCTGCCACTGTGCCCATCAATTGCAGCCACTGTGCCCATTAATTGTAGCAACTGTGCCATCAAATGCCAACACTGTGCCCATAACACCAATATCATTTATTAAATAATTTTACCTGCTGTCCTGGGGTTTCCCTCATGCTCCTCTCTCTCTCTCCTTCCTCCTGACGTCACTGCCAGACCCTGCCCCAGTGCCGAGAAGAAGATTCAAGGAAAGCAGTGCGGAGGAGGGGAGGGGGAGCATAAGGCTCCACCTCCGTCAGTCACTGGCCACTTATGGGGGCGTGAGTCACATGCTGCCCCCCCTTCATGAGAGAAAGTCCCCACCCGTCTTCTCGATTCCCGGCTCCTGCGGCCGCCCCCACACACATGCAGCCCACGGCGGCCACCTTGCTGCAGCGGCGCCGCTGTGTATGGGTGTGATTGGCAGAGGGTGGAGGGACATAACATGCCCCTCCACCCTCTGCCAAGCATGCCCATACACATTGGTGCCGCTACAGCAAGGTGGCCGTCGTGGGCTGCATGTGTGTGGGGGGCAGCTGCAGGAGCTGGGAATCGGGTGGAGGGAACTTTCTCTCATGCGGGGGGCAGCTTTTTTTGCCGTCCCCCGCAAAGTGCCGCCCTAGGCCTTGTCGGCCTAGGCCAAAACACAGCCCTGACACCTACATTAATTAATGGTTTCAAAGACCAGTTCCCGAGTATTCCTGAGTATTGGGTGATGCAAAATATAAAGTTTAAAATGAATGCACAACACACATTTTTTTCTTTCTAAACTGCAGAGTTCGTAGATATTGTATATAGAAGATAACTTGAAAATGATCAGTTTTAGTTTTCTAATAATCTTTCTGAATGGCAAATTGTGTGTTTATACAGTGCCTTGCAAAAGTATTCACCCCCTTGGCATTTTTTGTGTTTTGTTGCCTCACAACCTGGAATTAGCATGGTTTGTTTGAGGATTTGCATCATTTAATTTACAGAACATGCCCACAACTTTGAAGATGTTTTTTTTTTATTATTGGGAAGCAAACAACAAATAGGACAAAATAACAGAAAAAGTCAATGTGCATAACTATTCACCCCCCTAAAGTCAATACTTTGTAGAGCCACCTTTTGCAGCTATCACAGCTCCAAGTCTCTTTTGATAAGTCTCTATGAGCTTGCCACATCTTACCACTGGGATTTTTGCCCATTCCTCCTTGCAAAACTGCTCCAGCTCCTTCAAGTTCAAACAACAATCTTTAAGTCTGACCACAGATTTTCTATTGGATTGAGGTCTGGGCTTTGACTAGACCATTTCAACACATTTACATGTTTTCCCCTTAAACCACTCAAGTGTTGCTTTAGCAGTGTGTTTGGGATCATTATCCTGCTGGAAGGTGAACCTCCATCCTAGCCTCAAATCACACACAGAGTGGTATAGGTTTTGCTCAAGAATATTCCTGCATTTAGCACCATCCATCTTTCCCTCAACACCAGTTTCCCAGTCCCGACTGCTGAAAAACATCCCCACGGCATGATGCTGTCACCACCATGTGATGGGGATGGTGTTCTTTGGGTGATGTGATGTGTTGGGTTTGCGCCAGACATAGCGTTTCCTTTGATGGCCAAAAAGTTCAATTTTAGTATCATCAGACCAGAGCACCTTCCTCCATACATTTTGGGAGTCTCCCACATGCCTTTTCACAAACTCAAAACGTGCCATTTTGTTTTTTGCTGAAAGTAATGGCTTTCTTCTGGCCACTGTGCCATAAAGCACAACTCTATGTAGCATACGGCTTATTGTCGTCCTATGTACATATACTCCAGTCTCTGCTGTGGAACTCTGCAGCTCCTCCAGGGTTAGGTCTCCAGGTAGGTCTCTGTGCTGCCTCTCTGAATAATGCCCTCCTTGCCCGGTCTGTGAGTTTTGGTGTGCGGCTGTCTCTTGGCAGTTTGCTGTTATGCCATGTTCTTTCCATTTGGTTATGATAGATTTGATGGTGCTCCTAGGGATCATCAAAGATTTGGATATTTTTTTATAACCTAACCCTGACTTGTACTTCTCAACAACATTGTCCCTTACTTGTTTGGAGAGTTCCTTGGACTTCATGGCAGTGTTTGGTTAGTGGTGCCTCTTGCTTAGGTGTTGCAGCCTCTGGGGCCTTTCATAATAATGTGTATATGTAATGACAGATCATGTTACACTTAGATTGCACACAGGTGGACATCATTTCACTAATTATGTGACTTCTAAATGTTAATTGGTTGCACCAGAGCTTTTTATGGGCTTCATAACAAAGGGGGTGAATACATACGCACATGCCAATTATCAGTTTTTTATTTCTGAAAAATAGTTTTATGCATATATTTTTCTAATTTTACTTCACCAACTTATACTATTGTGTTCTGATCCATCACATATAATTCAGATTAAAAAAACATTGAACTAAAGGCTGTAATGTAACAAGATAGGTAAAAATCCAAGGGGGTGAATACTTTTGCAAGGCACTGTATATACGTTTCAGAATTATTACGAATGTTAAGAAATAAAATGCTCAAACAGATTATTTACATTGAATAAGGTCATTTTAATGACCAGTTTTTAACCCAAAATGATCTTCTGTAAAAAAATGTAAAAAAAAAAATCTTGCTGTGCTACTAAAATTGGGCCAAATTATTTTTCTCTTCATAAAGTACAGTACAAAAAATGTATTCTCATTATGCACAGACTCACTTATCTTGTGAAGAAGAGAGAAACTTTTTTTTATGCAAGATTACTAAGTCAAGGCTAGTAAAGCATGCATTACTTATGTTTGGAAGGCCAGAATTATAAGTGGTCTTTGACTTTGCCTTTCTTAGAGCTGGAAAAAAGGGACACCTAAAACCACTGATTAAAGGAAGTTGAAATATAACAACAGAATCAACTCAATTCAGGTAAAAAAGTTTAGTTCACTAATGTTAGTGACAGACTACATCATATATGCCATTTTTGGTGTTGCCTTTAGGACCACTTTAAATAACTTGACAATGACAAGCATTTTCAAATATATTATAATATAACTGGATTTTGGTACGTATCAATCACATCTTGTGAAACACAAATATGAACTAATTTTGCTAATTCAAAATGGAAATTTAATTATTTTGGTGTTTTATATGTTCAGTGTTCAATAGATGTTGATAGATATTTAGTCTAGACAATAAAATCCAATTAATGTTGTACTACATTTTAATGAGTTTCTTGGTTATTCTGTATAAATACTAAACAAGCAGTCATTATTTTAGGTTAGATAAACAGTTTGTTAATTTACAACAATATTCAAATGCCTATCAGTGATAAAATTTTTTTGTTTCTATTGGTTTTCATTTTTTAACATGAAAATCTGCAAGTTGATATATAGGGATAAGGTTCGGGTTCCCTGCTCCATGATGTCAAAATTCATGGTTCTGGCAAATTAATGCAGAAATTCATTAAACAAATTCAAGACCAAATTCTTTGTAACCATAATGCAATGTCTGCCCTAAGAGGGCTTATACACATAGCAGTTGTTTTGTTGCACTGAAAATAAAAGCATACTATCCAAGAAACAATTCATAAAAAAAACATATTTAGGTAGATTAGACAAACCTAACTGGTTTATTTTCTGCAATACAAATGCAGATACACTTGTGAAAAGCAGAAGCAGGAGAGTATGAGAATTGCCTAAATTAGCCATACTGAAGAAACACATTAGGTTTTTTTTAGTACTAAGATGCCAGTCTTAAGGGGCATGCAGTATAAATAAAGCAGCTACCATATTTATTGGCGTATAACACGTGCCGGCGTATAACACGCACCCCAAGTTTAGGAGGGAATTTTAAGGAAAAAACTTTTAGGAGGGAAGTTTAAGGGAAAAAATGTACATTTAAATGCCCATCAATGCAGCCTTATCAGTGTCCATCTACAGCCTTGTCAGTGTCATTGAAGCCTTCTCAGTGCAGCCTTGTCAGTGCAGCCTTGCCCCAGTGCAGCCTTGCAGCCATGTCAGTGCAGCCTTGTTAGTGCAGCCTTCCCCAGTGTCCATTGCAGCCTGGCCCCAGTGCAGCTTTGTCAGTGCAGCCTTGCCCCAGTGAAGCCTTGCAGCCATGTCAGTGCAGCCTTGTTAGTACAGTCTTCTCCAGTGTCCATTGCAGCCTTGCCCCAGTGCAGCCTTGTCAGTGCAGCCTTGCCCCAGTGCAGCCTTGCCGCCTTGCCCCAGTGCAGCCTTGCAGCCTTGCCTCAGTGCAGCCTTGCACAGATTTAAATATGGCGCTGCGGAGGGACTCGGCGGAGCAGAGCAAGCGCCACCGAGATCGCAGGGACTGGGCAGAGCCGAGATACACATAACCAAGTGTACTTGGCTCTTCTCGGCTCTGCTCACAGTCACGCCCAGTCCCGCCCTATGATGGACATAGCACAGGTCCAATGGCAGGACTGGGCGTGACTGAGAGCGGAGCCGAGAAGAGCTGAGTACACTCGGCTATGTGTATCTCGGCCCAATCGCTCCGCTCCGCTCACAATCAGCGGAGAACAGCGGGGGATCGGCGTATAACATGCACCCATGATTTTCCCCTGATTTTAAGGGGAAAAAAGTGCGTGTTATATGCTGATAAATATAGTAATTTCATATTTACTAAACATTCCCTGCAGGTGAATCTTCATATAGTGTGTTACTCAAATCCATATATTAGGATATTTAATACATTTATTTGTAAATATTCATCTAGTTACAGAAGACAAACATTTAGATAGGAGCCTGGAGTATTTTGCATAATTACTATTGAACTGTGCGTGAGGGCCCCATTCTGGTAGCTGGTGATCCAAAACATCTTCTTACTTCTCCCTCAAAATTCCTCAAATGTCTGGACTAAATTAGAACTTTCCTACATTAGGTTGCACAAGGCAGTTATCATTGGTGGGTCCATAGTTACATAGTTACATAGTTACATAGTAGGTGGGGTTGAAAAAAGACACAAGTCCATCAAGTCCAACCTATGTGTGTGATTATGTGTCAGTATTACATTGTATATCCCTGTATGTTGCGGTCATTCAGGTGATTATCTAATAGTTTCTTGAAGCTATCAATGCTCTCCGCTGAGACCACCGCCTGTGGAAGGGAATTCCACATCCTTGCCGCTCTTACAGTAAAGAACCCTCTACATAGTTTAAGGTTAAACCTCTTTTCTTCTAATTGTAATGAGTGGCCACGAGTCTTATTAAACTCTCTTCTGTGAAAAAGTTTTATCCCTATTGTGGGGTCACCAGTACAGTATTTGTAAATTGAAATCATATCCCCTCTCAAGCGTCTCTTCTCCAGAGAGAATAAATTCAGTGCTTGCAACCTTTCCTCATAACTAAGATCCTCCAGACCCTTTATTAGCTTTGTTGCCCTTCTTTGTACTCGCTCCATTTCCAGTACATCCTTCCTGAGGACTGGTGCCCAGAACTGGACAGCATACTCCAGGTGCGGCCGGACCAGAGCCTTGTAGAGTGGGAGAATTATCGTTTTATCTCTTGCGTTGATCCCCCTTTTAATGCATGCCAATATTCTGTTTGCTTTATTAGCAGCAGCTTGGCATTGCATGCCATTGCTGAGCCTATCATCTACTAGGACCTCCAGGTCCTTTTCCATCCTAGATTCCACATTGAACCTCATTTACCATGTAGTCGCCCACCCCATTAATTTGTTCAGGTCTTTTTGCAAGGTTTCCACATCCTGCGGAGAAGTTATTGCCCTGCTTAGCTTAGTATCGTCTGCAAATACAGAGATTGAACTGTTTATCCCATCCTCCAGGTCATTTATAAACAAATTAAATAGGATTGGTCCCAGCACAGAACCCTGGGGAACCCCACTACCCACCCCTGACCATTCTGAGTACTCCCCATTTATCACCACCCTCTGAACTCGCCCTTGTAGCCAGTTTTCAATCCATGTACTTACCTTACAGTCCATGCCAACGGACCTTATTTTGTACAGTAAACGTTTATGGGGAACTGTGTCAAATGCTTTTGCAAAATCCAGATACACCACGTCTATGGGCCTTCCTTTATCTAGATGGCAACTCACCTCCTCATAGAAGGTTAATAGATTGGTTTGGCAAGAACGATTCTTCATGAATCCATGCTGATTACTGCTAATGATATCATTCTTATTACTAAAATCTTGTATATAGTCCCTTATCATCCCCTCCAAGAGTTTACATACTATTGATGTTAGGCTAACTGGTCTGTAATTCCCAGGGATGTATTTTGGGCCCTTTTTAAATATTGGTGCTACATTGGCTTTTCTCCAATCAGCTGGTACCATTCCAGTCAATAGACTGTCTGTAAAAATTAGGAACAACGTTCTGGCAATCACTTGACTGAGTTCCCTAAGTACCCTCGGATGCAAGCCATCTGGTCCCGGAGATTTATTAATGTTAAGTTTTTCAAGTCTAATTTTAATTCTGTCCTCTGTTAACCATGGAGGTGCTTCCTGTGTTGTGTCATGAGGATAAACACTGCAGTTTTGGTTACTGAAGCCCCCAGATTCACACGTGAAGACTGAGGAGAAGAATAAATTCAATACCTTCACCATCTCCCCATCCTTTGTAACCAGATGTCCTTTCTCATTCTTTATGGGGCCAATATGGTCTGTCCTCCCTTTTTTACTGTTTACATACTTAAAGAATTTCTTGGGATTTTTTTTGCTCTCCTCCGCTATGTGTCTTTCATGTTCTATCTTAGCCATCCTAATTGCACCCTTACATTTCTTGTTGCATTCTTTATAAAGTCTGAATGCTGAGGATGATCCCTCAACCTTGTATTTTTTTAAGGCCTTCTCCTTTGCTTTTATATGCATTTTTACATTGGAGTTAAGCCATCCAGGATTTTTGTTCGCTCTTTTAAATGTATTACCCAATGGGATACATTGGCTAATGCCCTTATTTAATATGCTCTTAAAGCAAACCCATCTCTCCTCCGTATTCTTTGTTCCTAATATTTTATCCCAATTTATGCCTTTTAGCAAGGTTTGTAGTTAAGGGAAGTTGGCTCTTTTGAAATTCAGTGTCTTTGTGTTCCCTTCATGTTTCCTATTTGTGTGATTTATACTGAAACTAATTGACCTGTGATCGCTGTTACCTAAATTGCCCCGTATTTCCACATCCATGATCAGGTCTGTATTGTTAGTAATCAGTAGATCCAGTAATGTTTTATTTCTAGTTGGTGCGTCTACCATCTGACCCATAAAATTGTCCTGCAAGACTTTAAGGAACTGGCGAGCCTTAAATGAATGCGCGATTCCCTCCCCCCAGTCTATGTCTGGATAATTAAAATGCCCCATTATGATAACACTTCCCATCCTTGCTGCTAATCCAATTTGTGATAGGAGATCCGTCTCCACTTCCTCCCTCAGGTTAGGGGGCCTATAGCATACTCCCAGTATTATTTTCCCCTTAGCTTCATCCCCTTGGAGCTCTACCCATAAGGATTCCACCTCCTCTATAGCTCCCTCAGTGATGTCCTCTCTCACATTCACTTGTACATTATTCTTGATATATAGGCATACCCCTCCCCCTTTTTTATCCTCCCTATCCTTGCGGTATAGGGTATACCCTTGAATGTTTGCCAGCCAATCATGAGAGCTGTTGAACCAGGTGTCTGAAATTCCCACAAAATCCAAATCCTCCTTGTACAACAGTATCTCTAGTTCACCCATCTTGTCCGCTATGCTCCTGGCATTGGTGAACATGCCACATAGTTTAGACCGGTCGCATATTGTCTTCGTATTGGGTGTTTCGAGATTGCAACTAGGACTTGCTACTATACTCACCTTGTGTTTTTGTACTTTGGTTAACCTACCACTAATTCCCCCAATACTACCCTCTGGAATATCTTCCATGCTGGCTATCTTTGTCTCTGGACCCTCCCCCCATCGCCTAGTTTAAAAACCCCTCTAAAGCCATCTATTCCATCTATTCAAATTTGACTCATCTCTTCAGGATTGGACTATTCACAATCCCCTATAGTTAGCATAAGTCAGCAACCTTTAAAGCAAATGCTTAGCACCACCTTTTTGGAGGGTAAATGAGGTTCATGACCAATTTGGTGGGAAAATTGCGTATTCATGAACGTATGGCCACCCTGATTGCATATCTAAACAAGGGGATCCTTTGAAGTGGATATATGTATAATAAGGACATTTGGATCCCATTGTTCACATAAGCAAACTCAGGTCCCGAATTGCCTTTTCACATATAATAGTGATTAATAGAATATTCCCCTCGACAAACAATTATCCTCCATCTTGAGAAAATAGACATATCAGAAGACATTTTACACCCTCACATTGATCCAACTCTAACTAAAATATTTTCATATCCACAATGTTATTTACATCTGTTAATGGAGTCTTCACATAAATCATCATACTCTAGCAGGTGTCCCTTTTGCAGTTGCAAATACCAGGTAGCTCCTTAGACTCTGCAGCCCAGATCTTGGGCAAATTGACACCACAAGAACAGGCCTATATGTGGAGCTACAAGGCTGTTGTGAGAACAACTATTACGATAGAAGACCGAGAGTTATCTTAAAAAAAAAAAAATGTTGCCTTGGTCCTCGGTATATATATATATATATATATATATATATATATATATATATATATATATATATATATATATATATATATATATATATATATATATTTATAGCATCAGTAACAACCTCAATGGGTGTTAGGCAGTCATCTTTGATCCAGGATTAAATTATTTTAATTCTCAGTCACAAATCCTCCCACTACAATGAAGGCTCTCTCTGACATGAAAAATGCAGAAGGGCAGGCCATAACCTTGAGGTGGTAGGGCTTGGTCTGAATGGCCTGGTGACTGGTCGTACTTTCCTGAGGCTATGAGCCTAGCCTGCCTTTTCACAGTCTGCTACTATAGCTGTGATCATAATGCCATAGATTGCAGGGATTCATCATATGTAACAGTTATTTTTGTATTGAATAGAATAAGATTATAACCACTATTGGGTAGTGTTACATAAACAACGGAATGAGGATGATAAAAAAAGGAAAATACAAATGCAAAGCAGAACTTTGGGATTGGCAAAACATTCCCCAGTAGTACACCCCTACACAAAACACTAAACAGTTATTACATTTGAGAAATTCCTTACCATTGAAGAGAAAAGTCTAATTTAATTTTCAGGAAGTCAGCTCTGTAATTCAAAAAATGCTGCATGTATTCTACCAAGGAGGAGCTGTTAGAACAGTGATTACATCATATCCTCTGCTCTCTCTCTACACTATAATCAAACTGCATTTCCCATCATTCTTTTTAAATTGCAATGAATGTGGAAGGGTACATAGGCCTGTACATGTTAAATGTGAACAAGCCCACTTCAACATAAATCACACCCCATTCTGCAGCCAGCCAGCCATACTACTCAGTAACAACCAGCATGATAGGTAGGTTACAGCCTTATAAATGCAAAGCATGTCTGTGCTCTCCCACTCCAGCCACAAGAGGAGATAAACATATTGTTCTTACTTGCTTTATGAAATTATTACTGAATTGTAGACACATGCCCATAATTATATATTATACACACTGTGCTCTGCTGTAATTAGTATTAGAAATATGTCTCCTACTGCTGTAGCTTTGAGATCTTTCCAACATCATTTGGACCCCTTTCACACTTATAGCGCTTTGCGTTAGCGGTAAAATGCCGCTAGTTTTAGCAAAGCTTTACCATAATTTTAGCGGCGTTATTCGGCCACTAACGGGGCACATTTAACCCCCGCTAGTGGCCGAAGAAAGGGTTAAATGCTCCCGAAAAGCATTGAAGCCGAATCGCTTTGCCGGCAGTTTGGCAGCGGTGCCCTTTGATTTTAATGGGCGGGGCGGTTTAGGAGCAGTGTATACACTGCTGTATGAATGCACAACCTGCCTCTCATTTAATTCGGTGTCTCCAGATATCTGAGGGCCCTGTTGGTGTACCTATAGAAGGGTGGTCCTCCAGAATACCTACCATTTCCTTTCAAATGGGGGCTCATCTAGGGGTAAGACAATCATCCATAGTGGGTAGACCTTTGTCTATTTTGATGAATTCTTTCTTACCCTGGCTCTGATAAAGTCTTATGCCCCGTACACACGGTCGGACTTTGTTCGGACATTCCGACAACAAAATCCTAGGATTTTTTCCGACGGATGTTGGCTCAAACTTGTCTTGCATACACACGGTCACACAAAGTTGTCGGAAAATCCGATCGTTTTAAACGCGGTGACGTAAAACATGTACGTCGGGACTATAAACAGGGCAGTGACCAATAGCTTTCATCTCTTTATTTATTCTGAGCATGCATGGCACTTTGTCCATCGGATTTGTGTACACACGATCGGAATTTCCGACAACGGATTTTGTTGTCGGAAAATTTTATCTCCTGCTCTCCAACTTTGTGTGTCGGAAAATCCGATGGAAAATGTCCGATGGAGCCCACACACGGTCGGAATTTCCGACAACACGCTCCGATCGGACATTTTCCATCGGAAAATCCGACCGTGTGTACGGGGCATTAGCCTTTTAAATTTAAAGAGAAAGGAAGGATGGACCACACCTTAATAGACACACTTACAGGAGTGTAACATTGTAGGGTCTTTGGGAGACCTGAGTCTTTATTTAAGACTCAGTTCAGTATCCTTTTGGGAAGAGTATTTAGGTAACAAACAGCGCCCACTAAATCTTTGCTTCTCTTTCTGTTGCATAGAAGTAATAAGATAATTTGTTGTGTAGATTCACTGACTGTAAGGTAGGAGTCTACAGTATTTTGAAATTGGTCCAAATTAGTATTGCTACAATGATAACATAACTTGTGATTGCTGGTTGGTATTGCTAGATTACTTGCATGTTTACATTTTGAAAGCAGCTTGGGGTCTCTATAATTTTATGCCCAGGTTGGCTTTAAGAGTTTTGGGAACGCTGTGGAAAAGTGTACACACCCATTGGAAGCTTGGTGCTCGTGGGAAAAAAAGGTGATTGATCAGGTAGGTATGAGTTTTAGTCAGAAATAGGGACAAAGTAAATTAGAAATCTCCCTTGCTTATATCCAAATATTGTGGGAGTGGTGAGTACCTTTGTATGTATGTTCATATAATCTGCTAAGTTTAATGAAAGAGGGTGTTTCAAATGTGTGTATGTCATTACTTAAGGTGTTAAAAAGACTAAAGAAGTTAGGAAATGTTGTTGCTGTGGTGCATGTGGGAAAAAGGGGTTTTGGCTATGCGATTTAAATTTGGAACAGATAATTATATTTTAGTGTCAAAGGTCTCCCCTTTACCAATATTTGTTTATAGAATTGTAATTATAAGTGCTTAATTTGTTTGCATGATGTGTAATTGTTTGAATGTTTAAATACATGTTTAACATGTTTGATGACTCTTTGAAGGTAAAAAGAATAGTATTTTGAAGGTTGCAAAAGAATGTGATAGATGGGTTGGGGGGTTGTGTAAAGAGAGGAAATGTTTTGATGCAAACACCCTACTGTGGTAAGGATAAAGTAAGTGAGTTTAAATGTGTTTTTAATGAAAACATCCTATATTGTGGAGGGTAAAGCAAGTTAAGTTTTTAAGGTGAAGAGTAAGAGAGGAGTTATTAATTAATGAAAGTATTAAGGTCTTGGGATTGCAGTGGAAAAGTTAATAGAACTTACCACTCCTGGGGCCAGGTAGAGCTCACATCTAGAAACTTAGAGACACTGGGGGACATTTACTTTAGAGCTGCCGCGCTAATTAGCGCCAATTGCCGCTAATTAGCGCTAATTAGCAGTAATTAGTGTTAAAACAGTATTCACTATAGCGCTGGTGAGAAAATACTCCCAAAATTGAATTTACTATAGTTCCCTGAAACCAAATAGTGCCCAAACCCTTACTCTACTAAAACCTGGAGTAGTGCACATGGAAATAATGTTTAGAGCATGATATAATTGCCTAAATGGTACTGAAATATGCGGTATAGTATTTAAAAATAATCTGCTTTTAAACTGTGTGAAAAAAAGTGATTTCTATGCTGAAATATCTTTAAAAGTCTGAAAAGTGAAAAATTCCCCGTTTTGGACAACTAGGTGCCAACACAACTGAGCATGCTCAGACCTGAAAATAACTCTCATTTTAACTCAAGTTTCTTTTTTACCCGGCGCTATAGTAAATACCCAAAATGAGAGCTAATTAGAGAGCATTTTTTTGAAGTGAAAATCTGCTCTATTCTAGTCCAAATCAAGTTTCAGCCATTGATTCTAATGGAACAATTCTAACTTTCACAAAAAAAAAAACTTTTAATGTTGAGATGAAATGTATCTTTCTCTGAAATAAATTTTCCTTTGCAACATTGTTGCTTCTACTTAAAATATTTTGTTTTTAAGAATACTAGAATGTGGAATGTTTTGATGTTTTGGTAAAATATATTTTTCTCTGTCACTTTCACTTGTTACTCTCCATCTCACAACAATCTTTACCCAAACTTACACAGGTGTCTTTACAATCCACAAACAATACCATTGCTGATGCAAATTTAAAATGAATCACAATTTTTTGTGCTTTTTATTATTTCCAAATATTCATAATTTGAGCCCAAAAATGTGATATGTGTAACAACATCAGAAAGCAAAATGTATTTCCCAAAAATTTGAGGGTAATATTTTACTCTCACCCACAAAAAAAAACACCAAATATCACAGAATAAATCAAGAAGAATAACTCTCGAGTAATGTAATTCCATCACCTATATGTCCAAAGAAATGCAGTATTTATGTGTTTTTATGTGTATGTATGTGTAGTTACTTCTGCTTAGTATCCCTGAGGGTCTGGGTTCAAATCCCAAATATGCCGCTTCATGTAGAAAAGTTGTCTCATCTCCCAGGTCCTATAACTATGTCTAAATGTAGTATTTATGTGTAGGAGGGTTCCACCACCATTGTAAGTCTTTTCAAGATACACTATTTAGGCAAAAGTATTGGGACTCCTGCCTTTACACATACATGAACTTCTTAGTCCGTAGGGTTAAAATTTGATTTGGCCCACCCTTTGCAGCTAGAACAGCTTCTGGGAAGGCTGTCCACAAGGTTTAGTGTGTCTATGGGAATGTTTGATCATTCTTCCCAAAGTGCATTTGTGAGGCCAGGCACTGATGTTGGATGCGAAGGCCTGGCTCGCAGTCTCTACTCTACTCTACTCTACTCTCTAATTCAGCCAAAGGGTGTTCTATCGGGTTGAGGCCAGGACTCTGTGCAGGCCAGTCAAGTTTCTCCACCCCAAACTTGCTCATCCATGTCTTTATGGACCTTGCATTGTGCACTGGTGTGCAGTTATGTTGGAACAGGAAGGGGCTTTCCCCAAACTGTTCCCACAAAGTTGAAGCATGAAATTGTCCAAAATATCTTGGTATGCTGATGCCTTAAGAGTTCCCTTAACTGGAACTAAGAGGCCAAGCCCCACGCCTGAAAAACACCCCCACATCATAACCCCCCCTCCACCAAATCATTTGGACCAGTACACAAAGCAAGGCCCATAAAGACATGGATGAGTGATTTTGGGGTGGAGGAACTTGATTGGCCTGGACAGAGTCCTGACCTCAACACAACAGAACACCTTGGGGATGAATTAGAGAGGAGACTGTCATGCCTTCTCGTCCCACATCAGTGCCTGATCTCACAAATGCACTTGGAAGAATGGTCAAACATTCCCATAGACACACTCCTAAACCTTGTGGACAGCATTCCCAGAAGAGTTGAAGCTGTTATAGCTGCAAAGGGTGGGCCAAATGAGTTTTGAACCCAATACTAATACTGGAATGCCATTACAGTTCATGTGCGTTTAAAGGCAGGCGTCCCAATACTTAGGCCCATATATTGTATATTGCTTGTGACACTGAGCATAGCTATGGATTTAGGGCTGGTTCACACCACAGAGATGCAGAGAACATATGTGAGGGTGCCTGGTGGCTAAGTGGGTAGCAGTTCTGTCTAGGTTCAATTACCCAACATGCTAATCCTTATGTTGAAGTTTATATGTTCTCCCTGTGTGGGTTTCTCACCACAATCCAAAGACATGCTGGCATTTTATTTGTCTCCTGTTGAAATAGGTTCTAATGTAAGAAAGTTTATTTTGGACTTTATATTGGAAGCTCATTGCAGCCAGGGACTGATGTTAATGTTTATTAGCACTAATCATGCCCAAAGACTTGGACATTTCAAATTTTAGGGTTTACACTGCACGTGTACATATGCTTAGAAAACTATTGCTTTGTTTATGTGGATGCAAATGGACTTTGATCTTTGTCTTGTAGTTGGAGATTTGATGCACATAGCCAAGGGCTAACACAGTTGCGAATAGTATTATGTGTTCCTGCTCATCAGGTGCAATCACTTTAGACATACATGAAGAGATAGATTGAAAGATACTTGTGGGCGTGTACTTCTATTGGGTGTGTCAGTGTGCTAACAATACAACCTCTCTTATATAAAGGCTTGCAGTAGGGGGGGTTGTTTGGCTTGAGAAGGTCAGGTTTTTTTGCTGTGATTTGTGGGGGGGGAAGGAATGATATTGTGCATATTGACAAATGCCCAACTAGGGATATTTGATGAAATTCTTGTGCATTTTTTCAATCAAAAGTGGGTTTATGTGGCCATGCTGTCAATGTTGTGCGTTTACTGTTCCTGTCTGATCATGCAAACATCGTTTGGAAGCATTTGCTGACCTACTCTTTCGATCTTGTTGTTGAATCGTGTACACCGAAATGCAGCTTCCAGCAGAACATGGTCACCAATGTATGCATGTGTGGATTGTGGGCTGGTGGTGGGTGTTTTGAATAAGTCTTAATGTTTTGTAATATTATGTTGGAATGCTTTGTAAGAATGACTGTTAAGTATTTTTCTATAATCTTGCAGATAAAGATGTGATGTGTTGCCCATTTTACACTGAAGTTAAAGCTGTGTCCACTCTAAGGTTTTGTCAAATTTTAGATTGTAAGCTCCTATGAGCAGGGCCCTTAAAATCCCATTGCTAAATGTAGCACCATATATCCTGTCCAAAATTTTTTGAAGCTAGTAAAGGAATGTACTATTTTTTTTTCTGCTGGTAAAATAAAAGTACATTATTAAGCTTTGTTGTGGTGTTTTTTTTTCTTCTACTTTTCTTTCGTTTTAGTTTTTGTGGGTGGTGGTTTTGGGAAAGTGCAATATCTCTTATATTTTATTTCAATATGTATTTGTGCACCAAAAAATTAATCTCTTTGCCCTGGTTCACATTGATGCTACTTTGAAATCGCGCTACTTCACTTGAAGTATCATGATTTCAAAGTGGCAAGGTCAGCGTGATTTCAGGTGCTACTTGATAGACATCCGTGTGGCTTCGTACACAAATATCTATTGAAGTCGCACCTGAAATCGGCAAAAGTAGTGCAAGAACTACTTTCGAAAATTGTTGAGCCGCCACAAAATTGGTGTTGCATCGCTTGGAACAGTGCCATTTCTGCCAATAGTCATGTGATTTGATCTCTCAAATTGCATGACAAATTGCTCCAATGTAAACCTAGGCTTCTGCACATCTGCAAGTAAATGATAAATGTGGAATCTTTATATATAACAGCTGTGGAGAATTGCAGGTAATGAATTCAGATGGTGGATAGGCAGTGTTGTATGTGTCAGCTTTAGTTCACATTGCTGCGATTTGGCATGTCAAAGTGGTGATAATTGCACTGTTTTAATTGGTGCGACTTTGGGGTGCAATTTTTATTGATACCAGTGCAGAAACCTGCACAGATGTCTCTGAAATTCCCCCTGCAGTCGGGACTGACATGTGGGAATGAAATTGTGTGATTTCAGCTGAACGATTTCCTCCCTCTGTCAGTGTGAACCAGGGCTCAGACTGGGCCTTTTGTTTTTGTCATTCACCTTCTGCTAACCCAGGGACACCATTTCTTATCGAACACCTTTAAATATCATAAGTAGAAATACAAATTTGCATATTTGCAAATAAACAAAAATAATAAAATTTGAATTGTGGTTGCGATCAAATATTCGCAGCAGCGATCAAAAGAGTGTGGTTTCGCCTTCCAACCCAGAAATAAGTCATTGTAATCACCCAGAAGTTCCTGTGCTGGTCAGGATCTCCATCTAGGTGGACATGGCGAGGTCCCTCTTTAGCAAAGAGGAGGTGCTGCTCATTTTCCCGATAAGGGTATGATAGGTACTTGTGCTTAATCAATGCGGAGGTGGATGTGGTAGTTAGATTTGGTGTGGGTGGGGTTCATTGATTTGTTTGGCATCCCCACACATTTGCTTCTGGCCCATGTGCACACATCACTTCCTGCATTTGTTCTGCTGATGTAAATGCAAGTATAAATGAGAGCTCCTTTCTATTAAAAATATATATGACTTGTTTCACAGTCGGGCGACTTTGGACCTCCGAGTTGCTTGACAAGTTGTACCCCATGATTCTCAATGATAACTAGTGATGGAACATCCCCCCTGTTCGGTTCGCAGCAGAACATGCGAACAGACAAAACATTTGTGCGAACACCGTTAAAGTCTATGGGACACGAACATAAATAATCAAAAGTGCTAATTTTAAAGGTTAATATGCAAGTTATTGTGATAAAAAGTGTTTGGGGACCCGGGTCCTGCCCCAGGGGACATGTATCAATGCAAAAAAAGTTTTAAAAATGGCTGTTTTTTCGGGAGCAGTGATTTTAATAATGTTTAAAGTGAAACAATAAAAGTGTAATATTCCTTTAAATTTCGTACCTGGGGGGTGTCTATAGTATGCCTGTAAAGTGGCGTATGTTTCCCGTGTTTAGAACAGTCTGACAGCAAAATTACATTTCTAAAGGAAGAAAAAAGTCATTTAAAAGTGCTAGCGCTAGTGCCGGTGTTCTGCCGAGAAAGTTCCCCCTGGCGGATAAGGACTCCCCTGTACTGCACAGGCAAAGTGCTTGCTGAAAAAGTAAGAGCCACTGAAAATAGCTGAAGCTGAACACCTGTGAGTCAGCTCAACATGGCGCCTGTAACAGGGCCCCTCGTGGGCTCGCTTCGCTCGCCACGCTTTGGGCATGGCCTTGCTTTGTTCGGCATATTTTTATTCTAACTCTATGTCCACTTGGATGGTGGGGCTTGAATCTGGACTCAGGGCAGAATGTAGTGTGCAGGCGCCGTGTAGAGCTGACGATCAGCTGTTCAACTTCGGAGACTTTTGGCGGCTCCATAGTCGTTCGTACTGTGCAAGCGCAGCGCATGCGCAGTACAGGGGGGCCTTATCCGACGGGGGAACTTTCTCGGCAAGACACCCGCTATTAATGAATTGTCGGTCCAGACAATACACATAAAAGTTCATTGATAAAAACGGCCCGGGATTCCCCCATAGTCCATTACCAGGCCCTTTGGGTCTGGTATGAATATTAAGGAAAAGGGGGGGACGAGAGAGCGCCCCCCCTCCTGAATTATACCAGGCCACATGCCCTCAACATTGGGAGGGTGCTTTGGGGTAGCCCCCCAAAGCACCTTGTACCCATGTTGATGGGGACAAGGGCCTCATCCCCACAACCCCTGCCCGGTGGTTGTGGGGGTCTGCGGGCGGGGGGCTTATCAGAATCTGGAAGCCCCCTTTAACAAGGGGACCCCCAGATCCCGGCCCCCCTGTGTGAAATGGTAATGGGGTATGAAAGTACCCCTACCATTTCACAAAAAAAGTGTCAAAAATGTTAAAAATGTCAAGAGACAGTTTTTGACAATTCCTTTATTTAAATGCTTCTTCTTTCTTCTGTCTCCTTTCTTCTATCTTCTATCTTCCTTCGGTTTTTTCCTCCATCTTCTTCTTCTTCTGGTTCTTCCTCCGGTGTTCTCGTCTGGCATCTTTCTCCGTGGCGTCTTCTTCCCTTCTTCTTCTCGGGCCGCTCCGCATCCACCATGATGGGAGGCTCCCGCTTTGTGATGCTTCTCGTCTTCTGACGGTTCTTAAATAACGGATGTCAAGGCATTCTGTGGCATTCTGATGTCAAGTCCCCGTGCGTCAGAGGGGGCAGGGTCACCGGGTGACCCCGCCCTCTATTATTTAAGAACCGTCAGAAGATGAGAAGCATCACATAGTGGGAGCCTCCCATCATGGTGGATGCAGAGTGGCCCGAGAAGAAGAAGGGAAGAAGACTCCGCGGAGGAAGATGCCAGACGAGAACACTGGAGGAAGAACCAGAATAAGAAGAAGATGGAGGAAGAAACTGAAGGAAGATAGAGGATAGAAGAAAGAAAGAAGATAGAAGAAAGAAGAAGCATTTAAATAAAGGAATTGTCAAAAACTGTCTCTTGTCATTTTTAACATTTTTGACACATATTTTGTGAAATGGTAGGGGTACTTTTGTACCCCCTTACCATTTCACACGGGGGGGCTGGGATCTGGGGGTCCCCTTGTTAAAGGGGGCTTTCAGATTATGATAAGCCCCCCGCTCGCAGACCCCCACAACCACCGGGCAAGGGTTGTGGGATGAGGCCCTTGTCCCCATCAACATGGGTACAAGGTGCTTTGGGGGGCTACCCCAAAGCACCCTCCCAATGTTGAGGACATGTGGCCTGGTACGGTTCAGGAGGGGGGCCGCTCTCTCGTCCCCCCTCTTTTCCTGCGGCCTGCCAGGTTGCATGCTCGGATAAGGGTCTGGTATGGATTTTTGGGGGGACCCCACGCCATTTTTTAAAAAATTTTGGCGCGGGGTTCCCCTTAAAATCCATATCAGACCTGAAGGGTCTGGTATAGATTTTGAGGGGAACTTCACGCCATTTTTTTTTAATTGTGGCCGGGGTTCCCTTAATATCCATACCAGACCTGAAGGGCCATGTTTTTTTTAAATTTTGGTTCAGGGTTCCCCTGTGGGGAATTCCCATGTCATTTTTATCAATGAACTTTTATGTGCATTGTCGGACTGGCAATTCATTATTAGCCGCGAGTAGTTTTAAATGACTTTTTTTCCTTTGAAATGTCATTTTGCTGTCAGACTGTTCTAAACACAGGAAACATGCGCCCCTTTACAGGCATACTATAGACACCGCCCAGGTATGAAATTTAAAGGAATATTACATTTTTATTATTTCACTCTAAGCATTATTAAAATCACTGCTCCCGAAAAAACGTCCGTTTTTAAAAAAAAATTTTGCATTGATGGCAGGACCCGGGTCTCCAAACACTTTTTATGGCAAAGAACTTGCATATAAGCCTTCAGTGAGAACTTTGGATTTTGCAGGTTCGTGCCCCATTGACTTCCACTATTCCAGCATATGTGATCTGACAGCCATTATTGCTGGCAATAGCGCTGCTTTCCATTTGCATTAGCGTTGACTTTCTCAGAGTTGAAGTCTTTCTGGCCTTTTTTGAGAGTTATTTTTTGGTACTGCAGGATAATTTTTTGGCACTATAGTAAATGATCCCTACTGTGTCTGCAGTTAAATCAATTATCGAAGATGAATTAGTATGCTACCGATATGTCTGCCATACAGTTCAGAGACAAGATACGCAGGAGTACACTTTAGTTTTAAAAACAGGAAGTAATGTTACAGAGCTTTTAGAGGTTTAAAGGGACATTGGAAAACATTAATGGCAAAGCATACAATCCTGGCAAAGTATTCATGTTTGCTGTAGCATCGCAGGAAAATTCATTTTCATGTATTTATTGATTATGAATAATATTTGAACCAAAGGATGGTCAGGCAAGGACTGTCTAGATTGAATAGATGATAGCTGGTTTAATATGAGGAAGTAATTTTTTTGCAGCCTGCCTCAAATCTATACAGTAGATATTGAGAAATTTTGAGATATGTGTAAGCCCATGTATTAATATATAAAAAAAAGGGGGGAACTTGCCATTCAGCATACAGTACCTGACCGCGAGATTGTGTTTCCAGCGCGATCCCATCGCGCTGGTTCTCGGCGACAGGGTACTGTGCATGTCGCGCTGGCTCACTCATCAGGAAAGGAAAACTTTTTTCCTTTCGCGATGAGCGACGGGCAGTGCTGACAGCTGTCTGGTATGAATCCCGAGGGGAAACGCCGCACCAAATTTTAAATGAAAAAAATGGCCTGGGTTCCCCCCCAGGGGCATACCAGGCCCTTAGGTCTGGTATGGATTGTAAGGGGAACCCCCTATGCCGAAAAATTGGCGTGGGGGTCCCCCAAAATCCATACCAGACCCTTATCCGAGCACGCAGCCCGGCCGGTCAGGAAAGGGGGTGGGGATGAGCGAGCACCCCCCTCCTGAACTGTACCAGGCCGCATGCCCTCAACATGGGGAGATTGGTGCCTTGGGGGAGGGGGGCACCCTTCGGGCCCCCCCCACCCCAAAGCACCTTGCCCCCATGTTGACGAGGACAGGGGCCTCTTCCCGACAACCCTGGCCGTTAGTTGTTGGGGTCTGCGGGCGGGGGCTTATCGGAATCGGAATCCCTCTCTTGCTAGCGGGGGCCCAGTCTGCTGCCGCTGTCTGGTTCTTCTGCCGTATCTTCTGCCGGACTCCCCCGCTATCTTCTTCCAGCTCTATTGCTAGTGGGGTACCCGGTCTGCTGCGTTGTCTTGTCCCCTCTTCTCTTCTTCTTTCCTCTTCTTCTCTTCTTCTGATGTTGACACGACGCTCTCTATAGGGCAGGTTGGGGTGGCACAGGGCAGGTTGAAGTGGTATAGGGCAGGTTGGGGTGGCACAGGGCAGGTTGGAGTGGCACAGGGCAGGTTGAAGTGGTATAGGGCAGATGGGGTGGCACAGGGCAGGTTGAAGTGGTATAGGGCAGGTTGGGGTGGCACAGGGCAGGTTGAAATGGCACAGGACAAGTTGGGGTGGTACAGGGCAGGTTAGGGTGGCACAGGGCAGGTTGGAGTGGTATAGGGCAGGTTGTGGTGGTATATTGGAAGGTTAGAGTGGTATATTGGCAGATTGGGGTGGTACAGGGCAGGTTGCGGTGGTACAGGGCAGGTTGGAGTGGTAAAAGGCAAGTTGGGGTGGTACAGGGCAGGTTGGGATGGCACAGGGCAGGTTGGAGCATTACAGGGCAGGTTGGAGTGGCATAGGGCAGGTTGGGGTTCCTCAGGGCAGGTTGGAGTGGCACAGGACAAGTTGGAGTGGTACAGGGCAGGTTAGGGTGGCACAGGGCAGGTTGGGGTGGTATAGGGCAGGTTGGGGTGGTACAAGGCAGGTTGGGGTGGTATAAGGGAGGTTGGAGTGGCACAGGACAAGTTGGGGTGGTACAGGGCAGGTTGGAGTGCTATAGGGCAGGTTGGGGTGGCACAGGGCAGGTTGGAGTAGCACAGGGCAGGTTGGGGTGGCACAGGGCATGTTGGGGTGGTATAGGGCAGGTGTGGGTAACACAGGCCAGGTTGGGGTGGTATAGAGCAGGTTTGGATGACTGGTGCAGGGCAGGTTGGGGTAGTATAGAGCAGGTTGGGGTGTCACAGGGCAGGTTAGGACTCTATGCAGTGAGAGTGTGCTGTGCAGTAACTTACAGCATGCCTCATTCCTGCAGATGAACTTGGGCGGGTCTGCTGTGTCCTGGCCTCTATCTCCTTCAGCTTCGGGATCAGCCAGTGTGAAGAGGTCTGTGGAAGGAGTGGAGGAGGCGGCGCGGCCACACCCCCAGCTCCGCCCACTATCTCCTTCAGCTGCGGGATCAGCCAGTGTGAAGGAGTCTGTGGGAGGAGTGGAGGAGGCGGCGCGGCCACACCCCCAGCTCCGCCCACCAACTTCGGCTGCCTCAGAGATATTGGAGATCTTCGAGTGACAGCTTAACCTGAAGGGGGAGTGTTATAGGCAGCTTCCCCCGCACTGCTGGATGCCCTGCTCGCACCGCTCCGAGGCAATCTATAGTAGTGTTTAGCGGCGGCCCCGGTGTCACCCCTCTAGTGGGTGTCACCCGGTGCGGGCCGCACCCCCCGCACCCCCATAGCAACGCCTCTGAGGAAACCAATATCTAAATTCAGGCCCTTATTTTTCGTGTCAAAAGGAAGTATCATTCTTAGTTCAAACGTTTTCCTTTCCTGGATAGTTCTGAAATTCCCTTTAAGAGCTAAAACATTGAGGTCTTCTATAGTGTGGTCCGGTTGTGAGAAATGATGTCCCACAGGTGTGCATAAACTGTCTTCTTTATGTTCTTTGATGGTATGTCTGTGCAAATTCATCCTCGCTTGCAACTTCTGTCCTGTTTCACCAACATAAGATCCTTTGCTGCACCTTTTGCATTGGATGAGGTACACAACATTACTGGAGGTACAGCTATAAGATCCCATGATATTGAAGGTCCCATTTGTGTGTGTGACACTTTTGGATAGATTGATCTGGTTGCATAGTTTGCAGCGTTTTTTATTGCAGGGTTTGCTTACATTATTTGTGACTTCATAATCAGAGTGAAGTTTCCTGCTGATTAGTTTGTGTCTGAGGTTGGGTGGTTGTCTGAAAGCCAATAATGGGGGTTGTTGGAATATTCCTTTCAGAGTTTCATTCTCTGTTATAATGGGTTGTAAATCTTTGATTATCTTTTTGATCCCTTCAAGTGCTGGGTTGTATGTGGTGACTAGAGGTACTCGCTTATTTGTTTTTTTCTCTGTGTATTGGAGGAGATTTTCTCTTTGGGTTTTCAGGCCTGTGTTTATGCTGTTGTTGATGGTTTTGTCTTTGTAACCTTTCTTATGGAAGGAGTCTGCCAGTGTTCTGAGATGTTTATCTCTGTCTTCTGGGTCTGAACAAATTTGGTGGTATCTGATGGCCTGGCTGTGTACGATGGCCCATTTGTGTGTGTGTTGTGTTGGGAGTGAAAACTGGAACTATGAAGATAGCTGCATCGGTCAGTAGGTTTTCTGTATATCGATGTGTGAAGCTTGTCATCCCTGATGTATACTGTAGTGTCCAGGAAGTTGACATGTGTTTTCGAATAGTCCATTTTTAGTTTGATAGATGGGTGAAAAGTGTTGATCAATGAGAAGAATTGGTTTAGATTTTCTTCACCTTCAGTCCATATCATGAATATATCATCAATATAGCGATAATATCTGTATGGCTTTTGTTGTATGCTGTTCAGGAATTTGTCCTCCAGGTCAGCCATAAATAAGTTTGCATATTGGGGTGCCATTTTGCTTCCCATAGCAGTACCCATACACTGGAGATAGATGTCATTATTGAAAGTGAAGTAGTTGTGTGTAAGAATGAATTCAATGAGCTGTGTCACATCCTCAGCCGTGTATTTGTGTTTTGGTGAGGATGATAAGAATCTGTGACATGCCGCCAACCCATCCTTGTGAGGGATGTTACTGTACAGAGATTCTACATCCATAGTGACTAGAAGTGTATTTGGTGGTAATTGTTGTATATTGTTAAGCTTGTTCAGAAAATCAGTGGTGTCTTGCAGGAAACTTGCAGTGTTCATGACTAAAGGTTTAAACATGTTTTCTACAAGGCCTGAGATATGTTCGGTAAGTGTATTCATACCTGTTATAATGGGTCTGCCTGGATTTCCTGGCTTGTGAATCTTGGGTAGCATGTAGAAGTCTCCAATTTCTGGATTATCCGGAATCGCATTGATGAGTTCTGAATGTAGGTGGCTTGGTATTGTCACAATGAGACCTTTTAATTGCTTAGTAAAATCCTTGGTCAGATCATAATCCAGTTTTTTGTAGTAAGTAGTATTTGCCAGCTGCCTCTGGCCCTCTTGTATATATTTGTCTGTATCCATCACAGCGACTGCTCCCCCTTTATCTGCTGGTTTGATGGTTATGGCCTGATTATTGCGCAGATCACGTACAGCTCTTCGCTCCAGTGGTGAAAGGTTGTATAATATTTTCTTTTGCTGGGTGGATATCAGGGATGTAACTCGCAGCCTGAAGCTGTCAATATAGGTATCCAGTTTGGGGTTGCGTCCTTGTGGAGGTGTGAAGTTGCTGTTCTTTTTCTTTTTGTCACCTCCTATTGTCCTAGGATTCCTTTCCTTACTGTGAAAATATTCTTTGAGCCTTAGTCTCCTGAAGAATTCCTCCATATCTGACCATACCTGTAAATTATCCAATTTGGTGGTTGGGCAGAATGTGAGGCCTTTGGAGAGGACTGTTGTTTCTGGTGTAGAAAGTTGATGATTTGACAAATTTATGATTCCGAGTTCCTCTGTTATATCCACATTTTCTGTAAAGTCAGCATTTACACAAGGGATACCTTGGGATTCTAGATCGGCTTCCAAGTTGCTGATAGCAGGAGTTATAGAAGTTGTGTTTGTTTTGTGTTGTTTAGGTTGTATCCAAAAGGTCTGCTCTTGGTGTAGCTTTTGGAGTTTTTTTTGCTTCCTGTTCATGGCAAGTTTTTGCAGTTGTCTTTGTAAGGTTTCGATTTCATTCTTAATTTGGTTGATGCTTGTGGGGTCCAATGGTGTTGAGGTTTCAAACACCAACTGCTTTTGTTTCCAGATTGTTTCCCTTTTACCATAGAGTTTATGAATGAGGTTGTTCCTTAACCTTTCGCTGGTACGTCTGCAGAGTCCTTCTGAATAAGGAGAGTTCACTGTATTTGCACAAGGATTTTTAATCCGGAGACCCTGTGGTATGAGATTCCTCTTTTTGCATCTTGAGAGAAAGAAGATGTCGCTGTTGACCTGTGTTTCCTTTGTGATCAGGTTGGTTAACTGCTTCATGTTAAAGAAGAAAAAAAAAAAAAAAAAGGAGAAAACCAAACACATACAAATCAATGGTAATAAAGATAGCAGCAGAGTTTTCTCATTTTTTTTCTTCTTTAACAAGCTGCTTAAAAATTGTGAATCAGTACTGCTTGGACCTTGAAGAAGGGGACATACCCCGAAAGCTTGTCCTGAAAAATTGTATGTTAGTGCAAATAAAAAAAGTATCAAGAAGAGTACTCAATTTTCTCTGTCACAATTGCACTAATACGGCTATAATCAAATCAAGTATGATGGAAGATACTGCATATAGCCGCATAAAGAAGCAGTTAACCAACCTGATCACAAAGGAAACACAGGTCAACAACGACATCTTCTTTCTCTCAAGATGCAAAAAGAGGAATCTCATACCACAGGGTCTCCAGATTAAAAATCCTTGTGCAAATACAGTGAACTCTCCTTATTCAGAAGGACTCTGCAGACGTACCAGCGAAAGGTTAAGGAACAACCTCATTCATAAACTCTATGGTAAAAGGGAAACAATCCGGAAACAAAAGCAGTTGGTGTTTGAAACCTCAACACCATTAGACCCCACAAGCATCAACCAAATTAAGAATGAAATCGAAACCTTACAAAGACAACTGCAAAAACTTGCCATGAACAGGAAGCAAAAAAAACTCCAAAAGCTACACCAAGAGTAGACCTTTTGGATACAACCTAAACAACACAAAACAAACACAACTTCTATAACTCCTGCTATCAGCAATTTGGAAGCCGATCCAGAATCCCAAGGTATCCCTTGTGTAAACGCTGACTTTACAGAAAATGTGGATATAACAGAAGAACGCGGAATCATAAATTTGTCAAATCATCAACTTTCTACACCAGAAACAACAGTCCTCTCCAAAGGCCTCACATTCTGCCCAACCACCAAATTGGATAATTTACAGGTATTGTCAGATATGGAGGAATTCTTCAGGAGACTAAGGCTCAAAGAATATTTTCACAGTAAGGAAAGGAATCCTAGGACAATAGGAGGTGACAAAAAGAAAAAGAACAGCAACTTCACACCTCCACAAGGATGCAACCCCAAACTGGATACCTATATTGACAGCTTCAGGCTGCGAGTTACATCCCTGATATCCACCCAGCAAAAGAAAATATTATACAACCTTTCACCACTGGAGCGAAGAGCTGTACGTGATCTGCGCAATAATCAGGCCATAACCATCAAACCAGCAGATAAAGGGGGAGCAGTCATTGTGATGGATACAGACAAATATATACAAGAGGGCCAGAGGCAGCTGGCAAATACTACTTACTACAAAAAACTGGATTATGATCCGACCGAGGATTTTACTAAGCAATTAGGGTCTCATTGCGACAATACCAAGCCACCTACATTCAGAACTCATCAATGCGATTCCGGATAATCCAGAAATTGGAGACTTCTTCATGCTGCCCAAGATTCACAAGCCAGGAAATCCAGGCAGACCCATAATAACAGGTATGAATACACTTACCGAACATATTTCAGGCCTTGTAGAAAACATGTTGAAACCTTTAGTCATGAACACTGCGGGTTTCCTGCAAGACACCACTGATTTTCTGAACAAGCATAACAATATACAACAATTACCACCAAATACACTTCTAGTCACTATGGATGTAGAATCTCTGTACAGTAACATCACTCACAAGGATGGGTTGGCGGCATGTCACAGATTCTTATCATCCTCACCAAAACACAAATACACGGCTGAGGATATGACACAGCTCATTGAATTCATTCTTACACACAACTACTTCACTTTCAATAATAACATCTATCTCCAGTGTATGGGTACTGCTATGGGAAGCAAAATGGCACCCCAATATGCAAACTTATTTATGGCTGACCTGGAGGACAAATTCCTGAACAGCATACAACAAAAGCCATACAGTTATTATCGCTATATTGATGATATATTCATGATATGGACTGAAGGTGAAGAAAATCTAAACAAATTCTTCTCATTGATCAACACTTAATAAGATTTACAACCCATTATAACAGAGGATGAAACTCTGAAAGGAATATTCCAACAACCCCCATTATTGGCTTTCAGACAACCACCCAACCTCAGACACAAACTAATCAGCAGGAAACTTCACTCTGATTATGAAGTCACAAATAATGGAAGCAAACCCTGCAATAAAAAATGCTGCAAACTATGCAACCAGATCAATCTATCCAAAAGTGTTACACACACAAATGAGACCTTCAATATCATGGGATCTTACAGCTGTACCTCCAGTAATGTTGTGTACCTTATCCAATGCAAAAGGTGCAGCAAAGGATCTTATGTTGGTGAAACAGGACAGAAGTTGCAAGCGAGGATGAATTTGCACAGACATACCATCAAAGAACATAAAGAAGACAGTTTATGCACACCTGTGGGACATCATTTCTCACAACCGGACCACACTATAGAAGACCTCAATGTTTTAGTTCTTAAAGGGAATTTCAGAACTATCCAGGAAAGGAAAACGTTTGAACTAAGAATGATACTTCTTTTTGACACGAAAAATAAGGGCCTGAATTTAGATATTGGTTTCCTTACACATTATGCTAAAGTTTTACGACCCCTCTGTGACTAGTATCTCCCCCTGCATTCTATAGCTCTCCCTGTGTCTTATCTCACTAACTCTGCTGCTATCTTTATTACCATTGATTTGTATGTGTTTGGTTTTCTCCTTTTTTTTTTTTTTCTTCTTTAACATGCTGCTTAAAAATTTTTGAATCAATACTGCTTGGACCTTGAAGAAGGGGACATACCCCGAAAGCTTGTCCTGAAAAATTGTATGTTAGTGCAAATAAAAAAAGTATCACGGACAGTACTCAATTTTCTCTGTCACAATTGCACTAATACGGCTACAATAAAATCATATATTTCCCTAAAAGTTTGGGGTTTAAATTAAAATTGATAATGGGATTTTGGTAAAAAAAAGAGTGAAACTATAAATGTTTGAAGAGTTACTGAAATTAAGTAACCGGGACCAAAATAAAGTGCAATAAGTTGCATGTATTGTTCATGATATACTAAAATATTGAGGAGATAGTTTGAATAACAGTCAGAGTGACTATTCTGGATATATTTACCTTTTGAATTCCCAGAGTGTCAATCGTGAAGTGTTAATGATGTAATGTTGTTTATCCATCAATGTTTTGTTTGTTGCTGATGATCAGATATATTTGCAAAGTTGGGAGGCTGACTTCTGAGTCAGAATATGTGTTTGGGTGAAATGTTCTGTTCAAAGACCCTCGGGTCCACTTGGGTCCCGGGGATAGAAGGAACTAAAAGGTGTTTAAGTTTTGTTGAAATCTTGCTGATATACTGGATTTGAAGGGGGAACAAAATGTTTAGTTAAATATATTGAATCTATATAATGAAAACTCTTGCTGAGAAACATTTTTATTTCTGCACGCTTTACTTATGTTTGCGTCAATAAGGAATATTATTTTTAATACCTCCAATGGTTAAGGCCTGAATTGATCAGGTAGATTCTGTGATTATTCATGTTGGATGAGGAGTATCCACCCCAGCCAGCCAGCATTCACCCCTAGCTCCATGCACATGAAGAAATGCCCACCTCATTCATACCCTATACCCCATTCATACCCTGCCCTATACCCTATCTGGATTAAGAGATGACTACATCTTTTACATGGAAATCTTCGTTGTTCATCTTTGTTGTTCAAATACCATAGGAGGTGCTGAGATGAGTAAAGGTGGAATCCTGCTGGAAAATGTGCCTGGGAATGACACCTTGAGGGTTAGCCAATGACGCACGCCCACGGTCTATGAAATGGGTCTTTGGGCTGGCATATCTGGCTCTCTATGGGAGAGATCCAGATACGCCAGCCCAAAGACCCAAGTCTAACCCAATGCATCAGTTCCAGTCTGTCTGTGGATATTGAGTTATATCCTTACAAAGAGAGGCAGGGTTTTTGGGGTGGAGGATCTCTGCAAAATATGGATGAGCACAGAATCGAACCAAGCATTTTGGGAAAAGTTTAGGAGAATGAGAATTATAATGTGGACATTTCCTTTTCATTCCTTTTTATGAATTTAATGGACATTCAGAAGCCATACAAGAGACTTTTTTTGTGCTTTTCTTTGGGACTATTTGTTATTTGGCCTAAAGTCTGTCATGCCCCTCCCACTTGCTTTTATGGACTGTCACACCCCTCCCCCCTTTATATTTCATGGACAATTGCTATGCAGCAGAGATTATGTGTTTATTGTTTTCTATTTTTACATGCTTAGGATCGTGGTAAAAATGTGTGGGAAAGTAGTCCAGGTGTATGTCGGGGCATATTGGGGGCAACAGGGTTTGTGATTGTCACGTTCGTCACAAAAGAGAGGATTGTAATAATATGCCCAAAACATTGTTACTCTATTTTAGATTTTAGCACAAGAAAACTGCTTGCACAGCACTATACTCTATATATATCATTGTGGTTTGGTTTTTCCTTTCCTGTTTTCTGTTCTGTAGGCCATGGGACAGGATGCATGACTTATGACTCATAACCGGATGGTCTGTTGACCTGTGTTAACGCATGATAATGTATCTTAAAGGGTCACTGACTTGTATAACCATATAACTATATATTTCTATACAAATACATCATTTACTAACCACTCCCCCCTCCCCTCTTTCTATTGGTAAGCTGAACCATATATAAGCTGTATACGCACCTAATACAAGTAGACATTTTATGAATACACAACCTACCTCTTATTTCATTCAGTGTCTTCAGTAGGGATGAGCTTTCTGTTTGGGTTGAACATGAGTTCAACTCGAACATTGGCTGTTCGCCCGTTCATCGAAAGCTGAACATTATGGGCCATTATGGGCACAATGACCTGCATGCTTTGGCCAATCCCAGCACCCTCAGCTAAGAGAGCCATAATGGCCAAAGGCAGGGTGCTTTTTGCCAATCATGCCTCAGGGGAACTAAGTCCACGCCCCACACTATATAAGGCTGCCTGCACGTCGGCCCAGTGTAGTATGTTGTTGGCATGGATGGAGAGAGAGTGTCATTTAGATTGAGCAGGCAGGCAGGTTATTCAGTTAGCTGCAGTATATTTAATATATATGTGCAGACAGTCTTATATATATATATATATATATATATATATATATCCACTGTATCCAGTTTAGCTATATCTAACTGCAGTCCATTCCTGGTGTACTGTTTCTAATACACTTCAGGCAGGCAGGTTATTCAGTTAGCTGCAGTGTATTTAATATATATATACAGACAATCTCATATATATATATATATATCCACTGCATATAGTTTAGCTATATCTGACTGTAGGCCGATCCTGGTGTACTTTTTCTAATATACTTCTGGCAGGCAGGTTATTCAGTTAGCTGCAGTGTATTTAATATATATATACAGACAGTCTTGTATACATATATATATCCACCATATCCAGTTCAGCTATATTTGACTGCATGCCATTCCTGGTGTACTTTTTCTAATATACTTCTGGCAGGCAGGTTATTAAGTTAGCTGCAGTGTATTTAATATATATATATATATATATATATATATATATATATATATACAGACAGTCTTGTATATATATATATATATATATATATATATATATATATATATATATATCCACTGCATACAGTTTAGCTATATCTGACTGCAGGCCATTCCTGTTCCTGGCGTACTTTTTCTAATATACTTCTGGCAGGCAGGTTATTCAGTTAGTGGTAAAATATATAAATACAGCGCTCACAAACAAAAACCCATAGTGAGTGATAACAGAAAACATAAAGGCCATACAAAACTATGAAGGTGCTTCACAAATGGTGTGTGAAGAATATTATTAATATCTAATATTCTTGTATCTCAGAGGCGCTTCCGGATGAATAGCATTGATAGTCAAACTGACTTTAAACAAAATGTGAGTTTATTGTCACACAGTTGGCATCATAAATACAATGTAAAAGGTATAATAGTTCAGTTCAGTGTGGATAAAAATATATGCAATAGAATAAAAAGTTATAAAGCTGTAATAAGCTTATGAAAGCATGTGTGCTTCAATGCTGCTGCCTTCTGTATCCATGCTGTCTTGTGTCTTCCAAAAAAAAGCAGGAAATCACATTCTCAGACTTCTGGCAGAATTCAGCTGTCCCAACTTGTCATGTGAATATGTCAGTGTCATATATCCTAGAGGGTGTGTGTGTGTCTGTGTTTGTGTGTGTCTGCCCTTCAGTATAGAAACTTTGGCTTTATATGTTACATGTGAACGTCATAACCTCACAAAAACTTAGAACCTTGTATGGCACAAATTCATTTCTGCTAGCTTCAGCAATATGCTATACAAAAGTAGATACTAACTCAGAGTCATATATGGCATTCAATTGACAAGCCCACATGTAACACTCCATACTTGAAGTAATGTGCTGATCATGTAATGTCATATATTCAAACATCTACTAATATGAACACATATTATCAACTTTACATTAAGTAACTATATACTAATACTTATTAATATGACTGAGATTACAAACTAACTTAACTTAACAGGATATAATCCACACTGTATTATTTCTTTAGCTACGTAGACACGTGTCTTTATGTCCTTATATGTCATACTCAAATTAGCTACACAAGAAACATCCAGCAATGCTCAGCTTTAGATGAAGAATCATGTCAAATCAATTGATCAAGGTCATTCACACATACTCTATTTATTATGACTAATCATAAAACCAAATATGTTTTGCAAGCTTGCCATAAATATAATATAACACCTATAAGTGCCGAATTGTGAATTTGGAATAATATTCTAACAATCCCCCTGAATTATGATTAATCATATTAAATTAATCTAATACATTCAAAACATCATTCATGTAACATTTACACATCCTTGTACCAAATGATCGGACACAATATTCCTCAGAACTGAAGCAACTAGAAATAACTCTCCTTCTAATCACTTTTCTATTTACTTTAACTTCTCTTAGCTCTATCTATTCAAAATCTTAAAATAATGGCATAGTATTAAGTATAACATAATGATGACTTATATCAATAATTATTAACAATAATAATAATAATTATTATAATAAATAAATGATGCGATAATATACTGTATTTATCGGCGTATAACATGCACTATTTTCCCCTTAAAATCAGGGGAAAATCGCGGGTGCGTGTTATACGCTGATCCCCCGCTGACTGTGAGTGGAGGAGCGAGCGCCGCCAACATACATACATAGCTGAGTGTACTCTGCTAGGTTTGGTGAGCTCCGCTCACAGTCACGCCCAGTCCCGCCCTATGATGGACATAACACAGGGACTGGGCGTGACTGTGAGCAGAGCTAGCCAAACCTAGTCGAGTACACCCAGCTATATATGTATATCGGCGGCGCTTGGCTCCGCCCACATGACTACGAGAGGAGCCGAAAGCAGCTGAGAGCCGCCGAGATACACAGGACCAGCTCTGTGTATCTCGGCGGCGTCATATTTAAAAACTGCAGTGACACTGACAAGTCTGCAGTGTCACTGGGCAAGGCTGCAAATGACACTACAAGGCTGCATATGACACTACAAGGCTGCAAATGACACTGAAAGGCTGCAAATGACACTACAAGGCTGCAGATGACACTACAAGGCTGCAAATGACACTTAAATGCTGCAAATGACACTACAAGGCTGCAGATGACACTACAAGGCTGCAAATGAAACTACAAGGCTGCAAATGACACTGAAAGGCTGCAAATGACACTACAAGGCTGCAGATGACACTGACGAGGCTGAAGAGGACACTACAAGGCTGCAAATGACACTAAAAGGCTGCAAATGACACTACAAGGCTGCAGATGACATTACAAGGCTGTAAATGACACTAAAAGGCTGCAAATGACACTACAAGGCTGCAAATGACACTTAAATGCTGCAAATGACACTACAAGGCTGCAGATGACATTACAAGGCTGTAAATGACACTAAAAGGCTGCAAATGACACTACAAGGCTGCAAATGACACTTAAATGCTGCAAATGACACTACAAGGCTGCAAATGAAACTACAAGACTGCAAATGACACTGAAAGGCTGCAAATGACACTACAAGGCTGCAGATGACACTACAAGGCTGCAAATGACACTAAAAGGCTGCAAATGACACTACAAGGCTGCAGATGCCACTGCAAGGCTGCAAATGACACTGAAAGGCTGCACATGACACTACAAGGCTGCAGATGACACTGACAAGGCTGCAAATGACACTACAAGGCTGCAGATGGACACTGATAAGGCTGCATTGATGGGTATTTAAATGTAAGTTTTTTTCCTTAAAAAGTTTTTTTCCTTAAAATTCCATCCTAAACTTGGGGTGCGTGCTATACGCCGGCGCGTGTTATACGCCGATAAATACGGTATTTCCATATTTGTGCTCAAATAATATTTTAGCTCTTTGGAAATATACTTTACACTCTAAAACTTGTCATAACTTCCTATAGTTCTATCAAGAGTGATATGTTTCTTAAGTTATGAACAAAAGATGTTCTATAAACTAGAATGAGTGTGCAGTTATTACCTAAAAATATTCAATATATGAATAAGGAAAAATAAATAAAAATAATAATGATAATCCTAACTTAATATGAACATTAATATCAGAATAATTGGATTATCAAAAATGTATATGTGTCCTAAATTATTTATCTATAGTAGATAAAGTTTCTTCTGATTCATTTTTTCTTCATGAAATGTCTTTAAAATTTCTTCTTTAAGTTCTGTTAGGTTAGAAAAACCTTGTTGAATAAGATAAAATAGTCATAAATATGAAGTATAAATCTTTTGTCCAATATTCTTCCCTAGATGATTCCTTCTTTAACTTTGAATTTTCCTCTATATTTATTTGATTTTAGATGCCATTTCTGTAAAAGAAATGCAGTATCATTAATTAGGCATAAAATATTTTCTTAAAATTCTTGCAACTTGTTTTTTTTTTTTTTCAACAAATGTTAAAACATTATGAGACAATTACTTTGTGAATTTGTTAAACTATATGTAAAATAACACTATCTTATATTTTCCTTCAAAGAGAACTTCTGTATGACAATGTACTGTCCTTATTCTGTCTAAGATGGCCTAAACTATAAAATATATGTACTGTTAAATTTAGGTATGACAGAATGCAACACCTCCTTTTGGTCATGATACAAATCCCTGTTTTCACAAACAAAGAAAGGTTTTGTATCACCCAGAGATGACAATGGGCTATGCCTTTGTTCTCACCTCTAAAAGATTAGAAATGTGCATAACTGTATTCTGTGTTGAATCTCTTATTCTAGTGTTAGACTGCAGTAACAAGTACTGGATCAATGTCCTCCTCTGTTCTTATGCTGGAAACCTGAGATAAAAACTTCTCAAATACAGCTGTATAAACATGTACGGTGTACATTCCTGAAGATGTCTTCCTTTTACATCTGTCTGAATGTGTTTGGATGATAAAGCTCTGAACCATAGAGGATATGTTTTATGACATTCTTTAAAACTATCTTCCTCAAAAATACCTTTTAGTGAGCAGTCAGGTGTCTGTACAATGATTTTGTTTGACTATGCTCTCTGTAGCTTTAATTGCATAGTAAACACGTAGCAGTTGCTTTACACCTGACTAAAAAGTTTTTTCCAAAAATGATAAAACTCTGGAGAAATAGGCAATTATTTTCTCCTTACCTTCTTGTAATTGAGACAACGTTACTGAGATGGCATTCTCAGATACATGAGTTTTCAAAACAAAAGATGCTTCAGAACAAACCTCTATTGTACTTAATGCTGGAGCATTCTGCAAATCTTTTTTCAACACTTCAAAAGCATATGGACCCTATTGGTCAACTATATTACCTTTATTCCTCAAAAGATTATATAGTGGATTAACTTTTTCTGCAAAACAGTGTACAAACTCTTTGCAATGATTTATTTTATGCAAAAATTGATGCAATGCCTTATGAGTTGTTGGAGTTGGGATTGCAGAGATATCTGATCTCTAAGTGTTTCTTGCAACAATTGTCTCTTTCCTTGACTAATTTGCATGTGAAGGTATTTTGCTTGACTTTTCATCAGCTGAACTTTCGCCATATTTAATTTTAAACCTTCAGCTTGTAACATCATAAACAACTCAGACAAAAGAGCCATATGTTCATCGATATTCTGAGTACTCAGCAAAATCGTATACACATGCTGACAAATGCAGTCTGGCCTAGAAAATTTTGAAAGTATTTTTGCTATAGTTTCATGAACTATACCATCACCAATACCTAGGCCAGGTATTAATCGAGTGAACGTATAAGTCTTTTCTGAATGTGAATGCGAGTTTGTACTGATAGCTATTTGTTAAAGGAACAGAAAAATGGATAATAACGATTTCTAGTACAGAGAACACTTTGTCCTCAGCAATCAAATTTAACTTTATGTTAGATTTAGCAGGAAGAACTGGGTTATTTGTGATATGTTTATTCAATGTCCTTAAGTCAACTGATAAAGAATATGAATTATCAGCTTTTTTGATAGGCCAAATACAGTTATTTACCACTGATTTAGCTTTCTTTACAATTCCAAGTTGTACAAACTCTTGAATAATGGCAGAAAGTGGACCAATTGATTCTAGTGGTAACTCATACTGATTAAGGGGTTCTGGATCCTTTCCCTCAATATTCAATTAGGTATTTTTCTTTTTTTTTCCATAAAAGATTTTTATTCAGGCAATTGTACATACAACTTTTACAATCTGTGTTATATATGTATAAAGTACAAGAGAAGAGGCTTCCATGTTTCACACAAATATATAAAACAAGCATAATTTTGCATCTTAAGGCATGGAAAATCGAATAATATGTTTTAAATTTTTGTCCCTTAGAGAGTCTTGCATTTATATTCGGTATAGTTGGATTTTGAGATAGATATGCTCCTTTAAATATCATTTAGAGCATTTGACTTAGTTTAGCTTTGCTCAAGATAGCGTGTCTCTAAGGGCTTATTTGGCATCGAATGGTTAGTTATGGTGTTTGTATGAATTTCCCTTTTAGTCTGCTTATGACATTTTGATCAAAGAAAACTTTCTGTGTGTGGTGTTTAAAGAGGGGGTTTAAATAGTAAGAAAAGGGAGAATATGATTAAGTGTACTTTTAGAAAAAAGGATAGTGGGGAAGGTGGGGAGGAAGGGGGGGGGGGGTGAGGCCTGCTCTTCTGTTATATGCTTTATCTTCCCTCCTGCATAATGGTAGGTGGGAATACTGTGGGATCCAATAATAGGGGGAGATCTGAATGATTGCACTTTATGTTGGGAATAAAGATTTATAATAATCCTTCGTTTTGAAGTGGTTCCAGCAGGCCCAAGTGGTTGTGGCTCCCTCCAGAAAATCTGGATGGCGTCGCACTCCCATCAAATGTGTATCATGGAACCTACTGCTTTTTTACATCTCCAACACACATCAGGTATAGATGGAGAGAATTTGTGCAATTGCGATGGGGTCCTATACCACTTAGTTATGATTTTGTAGCCATTTTCTTGTATCGCTACATTCATTGACCCTTTGTGTGCGTAAGAGTATATGGTTTACCAGTCTTCTTCTGTCAGTGTGAGTTGTAGGTTTGTGTCCCATGAGTATCGTGGGATTTCAGAAGGTTTTGTTGTGTCGTTGTCAGCTAGCATTGAGTAGATTTGAGAGATGATATGTCTCTGAGGAGAGTCGCTTGAGCAAAGGTGTTCAAATTTTGTTAATTTTCGAGTCCATATTGCGGTTGCGCTTTTAGATGTTAAATAATGTCTTATTTGTCTGTAGGACCAGAAAGGGAACGTATTTGGATGAAATTCACATTTCATGTCTTGATATGAACGTATAGTGCCCTTGTCAAAAAATCTGTGGGCCCTTATCTCTTTATGTGGCCATTCAGTTTGTAGGAATTTTAGGGTTTCCCCAGGTGGAAATTCTGGGTTTCCTCGTAAGGAAGTAAGAGGACCTATATGTGTGGATAATTTATGCATTGTTATGGCCTTATTAAAGGCCATTAGAGTGGGGTATATAAAGGGGTGTGTCTTAAGGGTCTGAGGCCATAGTCTTGGGTGAAGCCAGGGGAGAATATGAGTGGAGGTGTGAGTATAAAGGTGTTCTATTGTCACCCATGCTTTTTCTATATTGTGTATCTTCCAGTCCACAATCCTGACTAAATGGCATGCCATGTGGTATTTGTATAAGTCAGGAAGGCCAATTCCCCCTCTAAGTTTCGGGAGGGTTAATCGGGTATATTTTATGCGTGGAGATTTTTTGTTCCAAAGAAAGTCTGTGCACATACTTTTGTATTTGGCAAAAAAGGAGGGGGGTAAGTGTATAGGGATTGCTTGCATGAGGTATAGGAGGCGGGGAAGAGCGATCATTTTTATTAAGGCTGCGCGGCCGAACCAGGAAATGTTTAAGTTGGTCCATTCTTTAAAGTTTGTTTGAAGTTTAATTAGTGCTTTTGCGTGATTGTGATTATATAGGTCTGATGTTCGTTCAGTAATCCGTATTCCTAGATATGTAATGGCTTCTTTTTCCCAATGAAATGGGAAGTGTAGTTGGGCATGGATTACTTCTTGCGGGGTGAGAGATACATTCAAGGCATTTGATTTGGTGTAGTTAATTTTTAGGTTAGATAATTCTCCGAAATGTTTTAAATCTCTCAGTAAGTTGGGTAGGGAGATTCGAGGTTCTTGGAGGGTAAGTAAAATGTCATCCGCGAAGGCGGCTACTTTAAACTCTTTATGTGCGATGGGTATTCCTTTGATGTCTGGGTTGTTGCGTATTTTATTAAGTAGGGGTTCTAATGTCAGGACATAGATCAGTGGGGAGAGTGGGCATCCCTGGCGGGTACCGTTGCTAATCGAGAAGGCGTTTGACAGGAGGCCATTGACTCTTACCCTGGCTGAAGGGTTAGTATATAGTGCGTTGATATGTGTATACATGCGGGGCTTGAGGCCTATGCCCTTGAGGACCTCCTGCATGTAGTCCCAGGCCACCCTGTCAAACGCCTTCTCAGCATCCAGGGATAGGAGAAAGCCCTTGGTTCCAGAAGTGGCTAGCCAATGTTGTATATTTAGGGTACGTATAGTGTTATCCCTGGCCTCTCTTCCCGGGATAAACCCAACTTGATCAGGGGATATGAGACCAGGGATAACTGGTAGTAGCCTATTTGCCAGCATTTTGGCGTATAGTTTGATATCTACATTCAGTAGAGAAATCGGTCTATAGTTCGGGGCTTGTGTGTGATCCTTGCCTTCCTTTGGTATGAGGGTTATGTGCGCTTCTAGTAGTCTGCTCGTTGATGTGTGTGAGTCTGCGAGGGAGTTAAAGGATTTAAGCATTTCTGGAATCAAAATATCTTGGAAGCTTTTGTAATATATTAATGGAAAACCATCTGGGCCTGGGCTCTTGCCTACGCTCATCTGTTTGATTGCTAGTTGGAGTTCCTCTGAGGACAGGGGCCTTTCCATGGATTCTGCTTGTTGGGAGGTGATCGGTTTGGGGCAGAACTGTGTTAAAAATTCTTTTAGTTGGGATTTTCGGTCGTCCTGTTTTGGTTTAGGGTCGATATGTTGGTTTATGTTATACAGTTTAGAGTAATATTCTTCGAAGTGTTTGGCTATATCTGCATTTTTGGAGAGTAGAGTGTTATGTTTATCTCGAATCATGTGGATTCTAGAGGGTGTTTTGGTTGCTTGGACTGCCCGAACGAGCAGTCTCCCGTTCTTGTTGCTGTGTTCATAGAACACTTTCTGTTGAAGGATATATCTCCTCCTGGTACGTTTTCCTAATATGTCTAGTAATGCAGAGCGAGTTTGTAGTAGTTCCTGTAATGTGTTTAGCGATGTTGTTTGCTTGTGTGTAGCCTCCAGTCGGTTTATGTTCTGGATTAGAGATCTAATTTGTTCCTGACGTCTCCTTTTGATAGTGGATGTGAGTGTAATGATTTCCCCCCTTAGTACACACTTATGTGCTTCCCATATAGTGATTGTTGCGATGTCTGGGGTGTTGTTTTCTCTGAAGTAGTTTTGTATGCGGGAGTGTAGCTGGGTCAAATTGTCAGGGTCCTGAAGTAGTGCGGAGTTCAGTCGCCATGTTTTGGTAATTTCTCTTTTTTCGGGGAAGGTGAGTGTTACTGAGATAGGGTGATGGTCTGATAGAAACATTGGTTCAATAGTCGCCTGTGTGAGTAAGGGTAAATCATTTTGCGATAGGAATAGATAGTCTATCCTAGAATATTTTTGGTGTGGGGCTGAATAGAATGTATAGTCCTTATCAGATGGGTACATAGTGCGCCAGGTATCATGAAGGGTAAGGTTTTGTAATTGAAGTTTCATTTGGCGTAGGGCCCGGTATGTAAGTGTGGATGTACCTGTGGACGTGTCTAGGCTGGGATTTAATGGTACATTAAAGTCGCCTCCTAATAGCAATAAACCGGTTTGGAAATTTTGTAGAAGGTCACATATTTTTTTGACAAAGGACACCTGGTGTTCGTTTGGGCAGTAAATGTTAGCTATGGTGATGGGTTTGGCTGCGAATGTTCCTTTTATGAATATAAATCTGCCCTCCGGATCAACTAATGTGTCTGCCACTTGGAAGTCGGCTTGTTTGGAGATGAGAATTGAGACTCCTTTTGTTTTGGATTCCTGGTTGGTGGAGTGAAAGACTTGTTTATAGATGTGATTTTGCAATTTTGGTATGGCGTTAGTTCTGAAATGTGTCTCCTGGAGTAGGATAAAGTGTGCTTTATGTTTTGTTAGAGCTGCCAGGACTTGTGACCTCTTTTCTGGTAGGTTTAGGCCTTTAACGTTAAGGGATAAGCATTTTAGTGAGATTTGCATCTTACTGGTTCTCGGCTTTGAGAGCATTTTAAGAGTCTAGAGGGAGAGGGGAGGTGTATATGTGTTGTTTGGAAGAGCAGCCCTCACGAGGAATTCGGGTAATAAGGGTAGTAGGTGGAGTTATAGAAGAGGTAGATGACTAGAGGGGTAGGGGGAAAAGGGGTTGCAGATCGTACGTTTATCTGTTATTTCCCCACGGATTATAACCTGGGGTGTGAGAAAGTATCGGCTTGCACAGACGTGAATAATCCACGCTATGTGTATGATTTTTACCGGAGGTGGTTAACGGAAAGCCTAACCACCTAGTTACAGGGGGTTCCGGAGTGTCAGTTAGTGTCCAATAGGACTACTGTGGCGGAACAATAAACCTGAAAGGTGATCAGAGGTGTCGGCACACATAAGGACTAGTAAGGTACACTAATGTGTCTTCAAGTGTGTTGCATTGGGGTGATACAGAGATGAGGTTGAGATAAAGTTCTCTATTTGGTGTACGCCGTTGTTATTGTAGGGGGGATATTTGTCATTGGTAAGCTCATTGATTATGATTAAGATTGATCTATACAGATCATATGTTACTTAGGTGAATTTTAAGATTCTGAGTCTATGATCAAGACTTCTTTAAGTGTATGTATTTTTACTCATTCAAATCTTAGTAAAACAAATAAAACAAATACACATAGCCAACAGTGCTAACAATAACCTTAGGGTATACCCCATGTTAGTTTGGAGTTTTTCCTGTCTAATTACTTCCCGACTCAGCTCTCGGGCCCCGTCCCCCACATTAGGGGAGAAAGTCCCTCAAAGCAAAGAAGGGCTGTCCTTTCATAGTGGTGAGGGATCAGCCCCAATCATGGGGTCGTCTCCTCCACCACCATTTTGCATCTTAGTATTGGTCGTTTTCTGTTATATTGCATCAAGAGTTTTAGGTAAACAAACGGAGAAAAAGAGAAGAAACACATACAAGAAAAAACATATCTATTCAAGGAGTGGATTTAAATGTTTGCTATGAGTTAATCATATAACTATTTCCGCTTTAAGGAATAGGTTGTTCGTTAAAATTTTTTCAAAAACTAAACCTTTTACCTATCCCCATTAATTTGTGGTGGTACAATTTTTTGAGTAATTGCTCAGGTTGCAGTCTCTTCATTACTATGAAGGTTCGGTCTGAGTAAGTTGCATAGGGGTGTCTTTGAGTAATTTGTATTGGCTATTAGTATGAGAAGACTTCCCATGTCTATTGAAAATTCCCTGTGTCTGTTTACCTCTCGATACGGTTCCCGGGCTCCGCCCCCCCAAAGTAGGGAAGCGGGTCCCACGGATCCACGAGCGGTTAGCGTAGCACAGTGGGGGAGGGTCAGTCCGTAACATATGGACCGGTCCCCCCTCCTCCACTGTGCAGCCTAGGGTTGTTTATTATCTGTTACATCGAGACACATGAGAGAAAAAATTTCTGAAAAACACAAAAAGGAAAATTGTGAAAAGATAAAAACGGCAAAAAAAAAAAAAAGGAGATTATATAGGACCACTTCCATCGAGGCAGTTATTAAAAATCCTCTTCCTTGCTATACTTGGGGTATGTATTTCTTACCACTGTAGGGGTTCGGTTAGCTGTTGAGTCAATCAAAAATTAGAACTTTTACCTTTCCCGTTAACTTGTGGCAAAGGGGTTTTAGGCAAGTTATGTGGTAATTAGCCTCTGTATGTCTTTGGGGATTCAGTCCAGTGAAGTTAAAGAGATGAGTTTGTATTCGTTATACAATTGGGTACTTTTCTGGATAGAACACTGTATCTCAGTTGGTAGTTTGATTCTGAAGAGATTCCGTCATCTTACATATAGAGAGAGTCAGGCATACACAGTATATAACACTGGAGTATGGTGAGCACTCGGTTAGTCATCTCTGTAATTCCTGCGTGGGGTATCAGCGCGGTTCATGGCATGCGGTGGTACATCTCGACGTGAGAAGCTTTCTCCCGGGGATGTGGGGTCCAGTCTTCGGCGTCTGGATCTGTGACGCTGTGCTTTTGGTGAAGTATTGTAGGATACTGCCTTCCAAGGTTCCGATGGGAAGTAGAAGGAGTACCATTCCGGTAGTTCAATTGCTGGGATGTCGAGCTGTTCACAGAACAAGGGGAGGTCTTCTGGTGTTCTGAGGAGTGCGGTGCGCCCTCTGGTGGTGGCCGCGAGGCAAAATGGGAACTTCCACCTGTATTGTATGTTACGTGCCCGTAGCGTTTCCAACAGGGGGCGCAGTGTGCGTCTGTTTTGTAATGTTATCTGAGATAGGTCTTGGAACAATTTTATGTCTGCGCCATTGTATAGAATGCGGCCTCTATCTCTCGCCTTTCTTAGGATCTCCTCTTTAAGCGGAAAGTTTACTAGACAGCATACTATTCAATTCGGTATTTTTCAAAGTTCCAATATCATTTTTAAACTTTGACCACAAACTTGGAAATTGTTGTACCACTTCCTTTAAAGCACAATTACAATCAACATCAGGCCACTTTTGTTCTGTAGACATATTGGTAATGGAACCAACATTACTGTATACAGAGGGATCAATAAGCACTGATTTGGGCCTAGATGGATCTTTCCAAATACTTTTATTAGCCAAATCAATCACCCATTTTTGTTCATTGATTACATCAATGCTGAGTATATTCTCTGCCTTTTGACATACCCAAATGTTAATGTTAGTTTTCACTAATCCAGGTACTTCAAATGTTACATTAGATACCTGTCTAGCAGTGGAATTACCTGTATTAAAAAAACCCACTATATTACACATAGGAGAATTAGGTTTCACAGGTATGTTTTCTTTGGTAAGGCTAATCTCAGATCCACTGTCAATGAGACAATTAATATTTTTACCATTCAGCAAACATTGTATATATGGCCTACCATTCTCGTCCAAAATAATTGGTGCTACATATTGTAATGGCAGAAAAATTGAATCCCAATGTGATTCTATTTTTGGCAATGGCAATAAACCCTCTCTTTCAGTGACAGCTTCTTTCGCCATGTTGTCTGAACTGCTGTTAACAGTCAAATTACTGATCTGTTTGACTTCAGTGGCATAAGGCAATTCAGTCAAAATTTTACCTTGACATGAAAAAACAGGTTGTACAAAAGCTGATTTTTCATTCTCCATATCTTTAGTTTTTATTTGTGAGTCTCTCTTAAATTTACAGCAATGTTTTCTCATATGACCAGATCTATGACAGTAAAGACACGTGATAGGCTCTCCTTGCCTCACTTGTATGCACCTGTCCTTGTCATTCCTTATAAGACCTGTCGTTTCTGACATGTCTGCAGCCTGACTATTTTTGTCACATTGAATTATAGCTACCTCATGTGTGAGATTGCTTTGATTCAATTGTCTCCTAATTTTATCAATGAAGTTTACTATATCATTTAAATTTTGACGTTCCTGTGCTATGGCTACTGAAGATGGGTCAAGGTATTTAAATTTTTTTATGAAAGCTGTTTTTAAACCTGGGTCATCGTCATTATCTACTCCAAATATAATTTCATAAACCTTGCAAAATTTTATTTTAAATTCAAATTGATTTTCTTCTGCAGTAGTCTGTAATAGATCTAACATTTCTATGGTCTTTATTTGCTCACCGGTCATACATAGCAATAATTGTCGCAGTCTATCTGTCGTGTCATTTTGTCTTTCCTGACCTTCGTCATCAATAACAGTTGAATTAATTTGTTTAGCAAAATTAACAGGAACCCACAACTGAAATGTGTAATTGCGTTGATCATTTGGCAGATTTAAATGATCTGTAAACATTTCAAATAAATCCCAATTAGAAAATGCAGTTGCCTCAAAGTCATAAATAGGAAAGTCTTTTAAAACTTTCATAAGTTGGTCATGTATTTGCAACTTTAGTTTGGCAGTTCTACATAATAAGTTTTTATGTTTCATTTCTTTTTCATCAGCAGCATCAACATTCTCCATATCCCAACTTTCCAGAATATAAGAGGGTTGTGGTTTACATTTGGATTCAGTCTTTTTGTCATCTGTTGAAATTACAGCAATCGGTCTGTTATTTTGTAACAAATACAACAACAAATAGCAGCGCAGGTCTCAATATAGATAATAAAAACACAATGCAAATCATTAAAAAAGTCCTTTGAGCAATTTGTAGCTCCTTGTGAGAGATATACAGTCTATTAGCAGGGCAGCCTTGTAAGGGGAGGTGAAGCCACTCCAATATGCAAAAGAGAAGAAAAACAGCAACAGGCACCTCTTAGTTAGATTGTAATATTTAATGACAAATTGGCATTAAAAGCACTCACATGTAATGACATGTTAGTCCAGCACAGGGGATTCCAGTAGAAGCCATAAATGATCTCTGCAGTTTGCGATGGAAGGGAGCCTTGTTCCTCTACGCTGTCGGCTGTGTGTTTGGCACCGACTTCCGGGATACGAACATGATCCAGAATGAGGCTTGCACCTCAGCCAGGCAGTCGAGTGGAGGGCTGGAATGCAGAGTCAATGGTATGGGCTGTACTGCCGTTAAGCAACGCGTTTCAGAGCATGCGCCCTGGGGCGTGCTCCTTTCTCAAGCTTGACTTACGTTTGTAAGTATAACCTTTTATGTGCAATAAATTTTCAATCCTAGCATACTTCTGTAGCGCACTACTCCCTTGGGAGCTGCTGTGTTGTTCTGTTTCCCACTGGCCATCCCGAGCACTCAGACCTACCTTACACTCTGACACCTCAGGTTGCATTCTATCAGTAAAAGGGGCACACACACAGTTTTGTATTTAAATCAACAATTAATTTTACTGAATAAAGATTAGATTAAGTAATTTAGAGAAACACCTCTGAATCAAGTTGTACAAAGCAAATAAACAGCAATAAAGGACATTGTAAAAGACTCTCAGAAACTCACACCAAATAGATGAGGTATGTGTACGTGACTCCAAGTGGGACTAGTGCTCAGGGTAACAATGCCTTGACACTGGGCACCTTCCCACTTCCAGCATGCTGTACTAAAACACAGTAATGCAAAGTTATCAACACAACCCAGTTGCTAAGGAGCTCCCCCTGCTTTATATGCAGTCCTCTGCTACCGTGAATGAACACAAGGCCTTACAATGAAAGATGTAGTCTTTGATCTTCTGTCTTCTGCTAGCTATTATACTGCAGTGATTGTAATCCAAGGGTTTAACAAGCAAAGCAATAGTGTAGAATAATGATTGAAACTGTTCCTGTTGTGTCACACGCTTAGAACTGCCTCCGGTATAGTTGTCACTGAACCGCACAGTGTCAGTTCTCCATGAAATATAGTCTTGAGGCCTGATTAAACTCAGTCTACTTGAATGAGACCCCCCTCAGTGGTCGCACTGTCTCTCCAGCACACAAGTGTAAAGCAGAGTCGCTGGTCATTCAGCTCCGCACGGTTCAGGCTGCGCTCTCTGGAACACCTCCTCCAGCTCCCTGTAGGCAGGCCACGTGTCCAGAAAGAGACAAAAAATGGCCACGCTCGGGCTTTTATATCCTACCCAGCATGCAGTTCAGTTACTCAGTGTTCATGGGTAGGTCAGTGAGAATTATGGGTAGGTTAATCCTTTCACAATGGAAAAAAGGGGGAAAGAAACTGTGCTTAGGTGAAGTATATAAAATAAATGAGCTGCAATTCCTCTATGTAACATAAACACAGTGAAAAAGGTTTGGAAAAAAACGGAATCGCGCTAGAAAGGACTCGTGACCATGCGTATGATCACCAATCCACAATATTCTTGAAATGTGTAAATAAACAAATTAACCACTTCCCTACCCAGCCATAGACATATGATGTCCACAGATGAGATCCCATCCTGGGTGGAAGTCATAAGACGGCCTGGGATTCCCGGCCGTCTAGGGGGCGCGCGCCACCGGGGGTGCGCACGCGCGCCCGCTGCGTTGCTCGGGACCCGGTGCGTGTGCCCGGCGGCCGCGATGTCCGCCGTGCACCGTGATTGGCCGTTAACCGGGCCGGACCGTGGATCTGTGTGTGTAAACACACAGATCCACGTCCTGTCAGTTGTGAGGAGAGCAATCTGTGTTCCTAGTACAGCGGAACACTGATCGGTCTCCTCCCCTTGTACGTCCCCGCCCCCTACAGTTAGAAACACTCCCTTAGGAAACATATTTAACCCCTTGTGTCCCCCTAGTGGTTAACCCCTTCACTGCCTGTCACATTTACACAGAAATCAATGCAATTTTATAGCATTGATCGCTGTATAAATGTGAATGGTCCCAAAAATGTGTCAAAAGTGTCTGATGTGTCTGCCATAATGTCGCAGTCACGAAAAAAAATCGCGATCGCCACTAAAAAAAAAAAAATAAATAATTTTTTTTAAAAAATGCCATAAATCTATCCCGTATTTTGTAGACGCTATAACTTTTGTGCAAACCAATCAATATACGCTTATTGCGATTTTTTTTACCAAAAATATGTAGAAGAATACGTATCAGCCGAAACTGAGGAAAAAATTGGTTTTTTAAAAAAAAAATTGGGATATTTATTATAGCAAAAAGTAAAAAATATTGTGTTTTTTCCAAAATTGTCGCTCTTCTTTTGTTTACAGCGCAAAAAATAAAAACCGCAGAGGTGATCAAATACCACCAAAAGAAAGCTCTATTTGTGGGGAAAAAGGGACATCAATTTTTTTTGAGTACAACGTCGCATGACCGCGCAATTGTTGTTTAAAATGCGACAGCGCTGAAAACTAAAAATTGGCCTGGGAAGGAAGGGGGTGAAAATGCCCTGTATTGAACCGGTTAAGCACAAAATATAAAATAAATAATAAAGTGACAGTCCATCAAATGTACATTACTTGATGTAGAATAATGACAATATTAGACAAAAGTCCATGTGCATAAAGTGAATATATATTACCCATGTGATAGATAAAAGTCCATGTGAACTATGATTCCTGCTAAGCATAGACAAGAGTGCTTCATCCACCACTGTAGGTAAACAATGGCCGCTTACCAGAAACTCATGATCCCCCACTACAGAGGATCAGAGAGAGCTGTTTAGAAGAATGATAATCTGGATCACAACCATAAAGCCAGGAGCCTTGGAATATGATAGCACATCAGAGACCTTGATACCGTAGTGAAGGAATTACAACTGACCGGTAATAGGGCACCAACCTGCTTATTGGACTCAGAAAGACCATAATCACTCTACTGTGTTATCCACCTTTAGGCCACATGCACAATTGGGTGCGTAGACCCTGTGGGGTTGATTTACCAAAACTGAAGACTGGAAAATCTGGTGCAGCTCTGCAAAAACAATCATCTGGTTATTCAGTTAGCTGCAGTGTAATATATATATATATATATATATATATATATATATATATATATATATATATATATATATACATATATACACAGACAGTCTTGTGTATATATATATATATTTATATCCACTGCATACAGTTTAGCTATATCTGACTGCAGGCCATTCCTGGTGTACTTTTTCTAATATACTTCAGACGGTGTACACAGTACACAGTGCTGCGCACCCCTAGAGCAGTAGTTACTACTTTTCTGGTGGTGTACACAATACAGTACACCCATAGTTGTTATTCCACTTCTGTTAGTGTACACAGTACCGTGCACCCATAGAGCAGTTGCTACAACTTTTCTGGTGGTGTACACAGTACACAATACAAACAGTGCACCAATAGTTTCTATTAGACTTCTGTTGGTGTACACAGTACCGTGCACCCCTAGTGCAGTTGCTACTACTTTTCTTGTGGTGTACACAATACAGTACACTCATAGTTGTTATTACACTTCTGTTGGTGTACACAGTACCGTGCACCCATGGTGCAGTTGCTACTACTTTTCTGGTGGTGTACACAGTACACAATAGAAACAGTGCACCCATAGTTGCTATTAGACTTCTGTTGGTGTACACAATACCGTTCACCCCTAGTGCAGTTGCTACTACTTTTCTGGTGGTGTACACAATACAGTACACCCATAGTTGTTATTACACTTCTGTTGGTGTACACAGTACTGTGCACCCATATTGCAGTTGCATATCGCAGTTGCAGTTGGTGGACATGTCACAAATGAGGTGGTTGGTGGTCAGGTTGCATTCCCTTTGAAAGTCAGCCAACCGAGCACTGGCATTGTATGACCGTTGGAAATGACCACAGACTTTTCTGGCCTGCCTCAGGAGATCTTGTAAGCCTGGGTACCTGCTCAAGAACCGCTGCACCACCAAATTCAGGATGTGTGCCAAACATGGAACATGGGTCAAGTGTCCCTGTCAGAGGGCAGAGAGAAGGTTGGTGCCATTGTCGCATACAACCATTCCTGGCTGAAGCTGGCGTGGCGTCAACCACCTCTGAGTCTGCCCCTGCAGAGCTGACAGAATCTCTGCCCCAGTGTGGATCCTGTGTGGATCCTCTCCCCTAAGAAGTGGTTTAACCTTAAACTACATAGAGGGTTCTTTACTATAAGAGCGGTAAGGATTTTGAATTCCCTTCCACAGGCGGTGGTCTCTCTATTAGATAAGCACCTGAATGACCGCAACATATGTACAATGTAATACTGACATATAATCACACACATAGGTTGGACTTGATGGACTTGTGTCTTTTTTCAACCTCACCTACTATATAACTCATGCACCACATGGCATCTTTTTGCCTGAGTGCTTGTGTAGCCCCTAGAACACCTATGTAGCACCGCTGGTTCAGAGAACAAATCTGCAGAAGAGGCCATAGTGGAAGAAGAAGAGGAGGGGGTGAAGGAGAGAGCTGTGGAAGAATCACCGCTAGCATTTTGGAGGCGTGGTGGCGGAACAAGCTCCAACAATTCTGAACCCTGTCCTACATCCTTCCCAGCTGCCAGCAGAGCTACCCAGTGTGCCATGAAGGAAAGGTAACATCCCTGCCCATGCTCGCTAGACCATGAGTCTGCGGTAATATACACCTTACTGCTGACTAGGGATGAGCTTCGAGTGCGAGTCGAACACATGTTCGACCGTTCGCCGCATTGGGAACGATATGGGCCGTTCGCGCCAAATTCGTGTGGCGCGTCACGGCCCATAATTCACTGCGGCATCGCAGTGCGTTGCTGGCTGATGATTGGCCAAGCATGCACTATGACCCGCATGCTTGGCCAATCACAGGGCCGCTTGAACAGAGAGCCGTAATTGGCCAAAGCCAAGGAGGCTTTGGCCAATTATGGCTCAGGGGATTTAGTACACGCCCCACACTATATAAGGCCGCCTGCACGGCGGCCCTGTGTAGTGTGTGTTCCGGCGTTCATTGAGGGAGATAGAGAGACAGACAGTGACATTTGATTTGAGTTAGATAGATTAGGCAGAACAGTCAGTCAGTTAGCTGCACTTATAGTGTATTGTGTATATATATGCATCCCAGGTGTTGCATATATATATATATACACTGTATTCAGTTTAGCTAGATCCGTTCTTGTTATCTTCCTACTGACAGGCAGGCTTGTCTTGTTACAGTATTTACAGTTACCTGAAGAAAATTACTGGTGTTCTTTTGATCCTATTAGTACCACAGTCAGGTAGCTAGACTATTTACAGTTAGTGCAGTGCGTCCTGCTCACAGTGTTCAGCTAGATCCGTTCCTGTTATCTTCTTACTGACAGGCAGGCTTGTCTTGTTACAGTATATACAGCTACCTGAAGAAAATTGCTGGTGTTCTTTTGATCCTATTAGTACCACAGTCAGGCAGCTAGACTATTTACAGTTAGTGCAGTGCGTCCTGCTCACAGTGTTCAGCTAGATCCGTTCCTGTTATCTTCTTACTGACAGGCAGGCTTGTCTTGTTACAGTATATACAGCTACCTGAAGAAAATTACTGGTGTTCTTTTGATCCTATTAGTACCACAGTCAGGGAGTAGGGATGAGCCGAACACCCCCCGGTTCGGTTCGCACCAGAACCCGCGAACGGACCGAAAGTTCGCACAAACGTTAGAACCCCATTGACGTCTATGGGACTCGAACGTTCGAAATCAAAAGTGCTCATTTTAAAGGCTAATTTGCATGGTATTGTCCTAAAAAGGGTTTGGGGACCCGGGTCCTACCCCAGGGGACATGTATCAATGCAAAAAAAACTTTTAAAAACGGCCGTTTTTTCTGGAGCAGTGATTTTAATGATGCTTAAAGTAAAAAAAAAAAAGTGAAATATTCCTTTAAATATCGTACCTGGGGGGTGTCTATAGTATGCCTGTAAAGTGACGCGTGTTTCCCATGTTTAGAACAGTCCCTGCACCAAATGTCATTTTTAAAGGAAAAAATCTCATTTAAAACTGCTTGCGGGTTTAATGTCATGTCGGGTCATGGCAATATGGATGAAAATCAGTGAGACAAACGGCATGGGTACCCCCCAGTCCATTACCAGGCCCTTTGGGTCTTGTATGGATATTAAGGGGAACCCCGCACCCAAATTAAAATAAGGAAAGGTGTGGGGCCACCAGGCCCTATATACTCTGAACAGCAGTATACAGGCGGTGCAAACAAGACAGGGACTGTAGGTTTGTTGTTAAGTAGAATCTGTTTGTAATTTTGAACATTTTTAACGTGTTTAGCTCCAGCCAAAAAATCTTTTCTAAGCTTTTTGGAAAACATAGGGAAGGGTTTTGCTGTCTTTCCTCCTCTTCAGAAGATTTCACCTCACTTTTTTGTCCCAATGAAAAATGTTTTTTGAAAATTTGGGTTTTTTTGTGGAACAAGGATTGGAAAGCATCAGTGGAAAGGAGAAATTGTTTTCCCATATTAACTCTTACAGGAGAGAATTTCCCTTCCTAGGGGTAGATTTCATCTCACTTCCTGTTGTCTCCTTCCGTTTGCAAGTAGGAGTCGTTTGTAAGTTAGTTGTTTGAAAGTAGGGTCCTGCCCTATATACTCAGCAGAAATTTGGGCCTTAGGTGTTGCTGTGGCCACAACACTGTAAGCCCTCACAGGGCCCTGCTGTGAAATATTAGATCAAGAATTGTAATTACATGCCCCTGTTGAACAGGAGCTGAAAAATTGGGCCTTAGGCACTGGTGCTGGTGCCACAACACTGCAACCCCTCACAGACACTCTAGTTGGAACGCAGGAACGAGCCCTGCTGCAAAATATTGCATCAAAAATTGTAATTACACGCCCCTGTTAGACAGGGGCAGAAAAATTGGGCCTTAGGCACTGGTGCTGGTGCCACAACACTGCAACCCCTCACAGACACTCTAGTTGGAACGCAGGAACGAGCCCTGCTGCAAAGTATTGCATCAAAAATTGTAATTACACGCCCCTGTTAGACAGGGGCAGAAAAATTGGGCCTTAGGCACTGGTGCTGGTGCCACAACACTGCAACCCCTCACAGACACTCTAGTTGGAATGCAGGAACGAGCCCTGCTGCAAAGTATTGCATCAAAAATTGTAATTACACGCCCCTGTTAGACAGGGGCAGAAAAATTGGGCCCTAGGCACTGGTGCTGGTGCCACAACACTGCAACCCCTCACAGACACTCTAGTTGGAATGCAGGAACGAGCCCTGCTGCAAAGTATTACATCAAAAATTGTAATTACACGCCCCTGTTAAACAGGGGCTGAAAAATTGTGCCTTAGGAACTGGTGGTGGCGCCCAGAACCAAAAATGTTCTTACAATCTATCAGCGTGATGATTGAGGAGGAAGAGGATAATTACTCAGGGATAGTCACTCAGCATCAGCATAGGCAGTCTTTGAAGGGATCTGAGATTTCAAAAAAAATTATTCGGTTACATCAGCATCAGGTGCTTGGTAGCTGGTGGTGATCCAAGACTCATTCATTTTTATGAAGGTCAGCCGATCGACCGAGTCGGTGGACAGACGCACCCTGTGATCGGTTACCACGCCTCCAGCAGCACTGAATGTGTCCGAAAGAACGCTGGATGCAGGACAGGCCAGTAGCTCAATTGCATACTGTGCAAGCTCTGGCCAGTGATCCATCCTCAAGACCCAGTAACCCAGAGGATTTTCGGTGGGAAAGGTGTCCAAGTCTGATCTTGCCCCTAGGTATTCCTGCACCATGTAAAACAGACGCTGGCGATGGTTGCTGGAACCGATCATACCTTGGGGCTGCGGACCAAAAAATTGTCTGAACGCATCGGTCAGACGGCCACCTTCTCCACCGCTCCTTCTTTGACTGACCGAAGCCTCAGCAACACGTTGTCCAGAAACAGGAGTTTGTAACCTCCCAGTCTCTGGGAACGCGTTGCACAGACCTTTCTGCAAGGCCTGCAAGGTAGGTTTGCTGAGGCATTCGGTCCGGAGTCCTCTGGGTCACTAAGAACGACATGGTCCGCAGCCACCTCCTCCCAGCCACGTACAAGTCCATGTGTTTCTTGGGACTGATCCCTTAAAGACTGCTGCTGATGCTGAGTGCCAGGCTCCACCTCCATACTGACACAATCTTCCTCCTCCTCCTCTTCCTCCTCGTCCTCTTCCTGTGTGATCGGCGGGCACGCAGGAACACTGTCTGGATAAAGGGGGCCTTGAGAGCTAAGGAAGTCCTCCTCTTCCTGCCTCTGTTCTGCCTCAAGTGCCCTGTCCATTATTCCACGCAGCGTGTGCTCCAACAGGTGGACAAGGGGGACAGTGTCACTGATGCATGCACTGTCACTGCTCACCATCCTCGTGGCCTCCTCGAATGGTGACAGGACAGTGCATGCATCCCTGATCATGGCCCACTGGCGTGGGGAAAAAAAACCAAGCTCCCCTGACCCTGTCCTGGTGCCATAGTCGCACAGGTACTCATTGATGGCCCTCTGCTGCGTGTGCAGCCGCTGCAGCATGGCCAACGTTGAGTTCCACCTGGTGGGCATGTCACAGATTAGGCGGTTCTTGGGCAGGTTAAACTCCTTTTGGAGGTCCGTCAGCCGAGCACTGGCATTATATGACCGGCGGAAATGCACACAGACTTTCCTGGCCTGCCTCAGGACATCCTGTAAGCCCAGGTACCTGCCCAAGAACCGCTGCACCACCAAGTTAAGGACGTGAGCCAAACAGGGCACATGGGTCATTTGTCCCTGTCGGAGGGCAGAGAGGAGGTTGGTGCCATTGTCGCAAACCACCATTCCTGCCTTAAGTTGGCGTGGCGTCAACCACCTCTGAACCTGCCCCTGCAGAGCTGACAGAACCTCTGCCCCAGTGTGGCTCCTGTCCCCCAAGCACACCAGCTCAAGCACCGCATGGCATCTTTTGGCCTGCGTACTTGCGTAGCCCCTTGAACGCCTACGGAGCACCGCTGGTTCCAAGGAAGAGGCCATGGAGGAAGAAGAAGAGGAGGGGGTGGAGGAGAGAGGTGTGTCACAATCAGCATTTTGGAGGCATGGTGGCGGAACAACCTCCAACACTACTGCACCTTGTCCTGCATCCTTCCCAGCTGCCAGCAGAGTCACCCAATGTGCCGTGAAACTTAGGTAACGTCCCTGTCCATGCCTGCTGGACCATGAGTCAGCGGTAATATGCACCTTACCGCTGACCGCCCTGTCCAGCGAGGCATGGACATTGCCTTCCACATGCCGGTAGAGAGCCGGAATCGCCTTCCGTGAGAAAAAGTGGCGTTTGGGTACCTGCCACTGAGGAACCGCACATTCCACAAACTCACGGAAGGGGGCAGAGTCTACCAACTGAAAAGGCAGCAGTTGAAGTGCTAGCAATTTTGCCAAGCTAGCATTCAACCGCTGGGCATGTGGATGGCTGGGAGCAAACTTCTTTCGGCGGTGCAGCAGCTGGGGCAGGGAAATTTGCCTGGTACAATCTGACGTCGGTGTACCAAAAGCAGATTGCCCACAAGTACTTGGCTGTGACACACCTAATTCTACACCTTCATTCCTCTCACTGCAGGTCTCAGAGAGGACTGAAGGTCTAGTGGGGTTGGAAATCTCAGCTGATGAGGAGCAAGGAGAGATCCTCTTTGTTCTTTGGTGTGGGTCTTTTAGATACGCTTGCCAACGAACTGCATGGCAGGTCAACATATGTCTGGTCAAGCATGTGGTACCCAAGCGGGAGATGTTTTGGCCACGCGAGATACGCTTGAGACATATGTTGCAAATAGCAGCGGTGCAATCTGATGCACTCGTCTCAAAAAAGCCCACACCAAAGAACTTTTTGAATAACGCGCAGAGACTGCAGCGCCCTGCACATGTGGAGCTTTGGGGTGTGATGCAGTCAATGTGCTGCCCTTAGGCTGGCCCCTGGAGGGCATCCTGCCTCGTTGGTGATGTGCCGCCACCTCCTCCTCCTCCTCCTCCTCCTCTCTCCTATCAGGCACCCACGTTGAGTCAGTGACCTCATCATCCCCTCCCTCCTCATCACTGGAGCAAACCTGGCAGTATGCTGCAGCAGGGGGAGCATGACTGCCAGATTGCTGTCCTTCTTGGGCACCCCCTCTGTCCGTGCTCATGTTACTGCCTTCATCGAGCTCAGTATCGTCATCAGAGCCTTCCAAACGCTGGGCATCCTCCTGGAGCATGTACCCAACACTGTGGTCAAACAGTTCGAGGGAATCCTCATGAGGACATGGTGGAGCTAGGGAAGGAGTCACTGATGACATTGAGCTGAGGGAAGAGGCCGCTGCTTTGCCAGACAAAGCACCCTGGGCATGGGTGAGAGAGGATGAGGAGGATGAGGACGGCTTGGTCATCCACTCGACCAAGTCTTCCGCATGTTGCGGCTCAACACGGCCAGCTGCCGAAAAAAAGGCCAAGCGTGTCCCATGGCCACGTGCTGATGAGGATGCACCGTCTCCACGACCAGCACTAGACACAGAGCCTGCTTGCCCTCTCTTATTGGCTTGTGACTGTCTGCCTCTCCTTCTTGGCCTTCCAGACATACCAATGGCCTGTAGCTGCACTAAGCTGGGATAGAACACCTGTAATTTTCTTCAAGTAGCTTTATATACTGTAACCAGACAAGCCTGCCTGTCAGTAGGAAGATAACAGGAACGGATCTAGCTGAACACTGTGAGCAGGACGCACTGTACTAAATGTAAATAGTCTAGCTGCCTGACCGTGGTACTAATAGGATCAAATAGAACACCTGTAATTTTCTTCAGGTAGCTTTATATACTGTAACCAGACAAGCCTGCCTGTCAGTAGGAAGATAACAGGAACAGATCTAGCTGTACACTGTGAGCAGGACGCACTGTACTAAATGTAAATAGTCTAGCTGCCTGACCGTGGTACTAATAGGATCAAATAGAACACCTGTAATTTTCTTCAGGTAGCTTTATATACTGTAACCAGACAAGCCTGCCTGTCAGTAGGAAGATAACAGGAACGGATCTAGCTGAACACTGTGAGCAGGACGCACTGTACTAAATGTAAATAGTCTAGCTGCCTGACCGTGGTACTAATAGGATCAAATAGAACACCTGTAATTTTCTTCAGGTAGCTTTATATACTGTAACCAGACAAGCCTGCCTGTCAGTAGGAATTTAACAGGAACGGATCTAGCTGAACACTGTGAGCAGGACGCACTGTACTAAATGTAAATAGTCTAGCTGCCTGACCGTGGTACTAATAGGATCAAATAGAACACCTGTAATTTTCTTCAGGTAGCTTTATATACTGTAACCAGACAAGCCTGCCTGTCAGTAGGAATTTAACAGGAACGGATCTAGCTGAACACTGTGAGCAGGACGCACTGCACTAAATGTAAATAGTCTAGAAGATAACAGGAACGGATCTAGCTGAACACTGTGAGCAGGACGCACTGCACTAAATGTAAATAGTCTAGAAGATAACAGGAACGGATCTAGCTGAACACTGTGAGCAGGACGCACTGCACTAAATGTAAATAGCAGGAACGGATCTAGCTGAACACTGTGAGCAGGACGCACTGCACTAAATGTAAATAGTCTAGAAGATAACAGGAACGGATCTAGCTGAACACTGTGAGCAGGACGCACTGCACTAAATGTAAATAGCAGGAACGGCTCTAGCTGAACACTGTGAGCAGGACGCACTGCACTAAATGTAAATAGCAGGAACGGATCTAGCTAAACACTGTGAGCAGGACGCACTGCACTAAATGTAAATAGCAGGAACGGATCTAGCTGAACACTGTGAGCAGGACGCACTGCACTAAATGTAAATAGCAGGAACGGATCTAGCTGAACACTGTGAGCAGGACGCACTGCACTAAATGTAAATAGCAGGAACGGATCTAGCTGAACACTGTGAGCAGGACGCACTGCACTAAATGTAAATAACAGGAACGGATCTAGCTGAACACTGTGAGCAGGACGCACTGCACTAAATGTAAATAGCAGGAACGGATCTAGCTGAACACTGTGAGCAGGACGCACTGCACTAAATGTAAATAGCAGGAACGGATCTAGCTGAACACTGTGAGCAGGACGCACTGCACTAAATGTAAATTGCAGGAACGGATCTAGCTGAACACTGTGAGCAGGACGCACTGCACTAAATGTAAATAGTCTAGAAGATAACAGGAACGGATCTAGCTGAACACTGTGAGCAGGACGCACTGCACTAAATGTAAATAGCAGGAACGGATCTAGCTGAACACTGTGAGCAGGACGCACTGCATTAAATGTAAATAGTCTAGATAGAAGATAACAGGAACGGATCTAGCTAAACTGAATACAGTGTATATATATATATGCAACACCTGGGATGCATATATATACACAATACACTGTAAGTGCAGCTAACTGACTGACTGTTCTGCCTAATCTATCTAACTCAAATCAAATGACACTGTCTCTCTCTCTCTCTATCTCTCAGCACACCGGAACACACACTACACAGGGCCGCCGTGCAGGCGGCCTTATATAGTGTGGGGTGTGTACTAAATCCCCTGAGCCATAATTGGCCAAAGCCACCCTGGCTTTGGCCAATTACAGCTCTCTCTACTGACGGCACTGTGATTGGCCAAGCATGCGGGTCATAGTGCATGCTTGGCCAATCATCAGCCAGCAATGCACTGCGATGCCGCAGTGAATTATGGGCCGTGACGCGCCACACGAATTTAGCGCGAACGGCCCATAACGTTCGCAATTCGGCGAACGATCGAACAGCCGATGTTCGAGTCGAACATGGGTTCGACTCGAACACGAAGCTCATCCCTATCAGGGAGCTAGACTATTTACAGTTAGTGCAGTGCGTCCTGCTCACAGTGTTCAGCTAAACATACAAGTTAGTGGGGTGCGTCCACCTCACAGTGTTCAGCTAAACCTACAAGTTAGTGCAGTGCGTCCTGCTCACAGTGTTCAGCTAGATCCGTTCCTGTTATCTTCTTACTGACAGGCAGGCTTGTCTTGTTACAGTATATAAAGCTACCTGAAGAAAATTACTGGTGTTCTTTTGATCCTATTAGTACCACAGTCAGGCAGCTAGACTATTTACAGTTAGTGCAGTGTGTCCTGCTCACAGTGTTCAGCTAAACCTCCAAGTTAGTGGGGTGCGTCCTGCTCACAGTGTTCAGCTAAACCTACAAGTTAGTGTGGTGTGTCCACCTCACAGTGTTCAGCTAAACCTACAAGTTAGTGGGGTGCGTCCTGCTCACAGTGTTCAGCTAAACCTACAAGTTAGTGGGGTGCGTCCTGTTCACAGTGTTCAGCTAAACCTACAAGTTAGTGGGGTGCGTCCTGTTCACAGTGTTCAGCTAAACCTACAAGTTAGTGGGGTGCGTCCACCTCACAGTGTTCAGCTAAAGCTACCTGTAGAAGGTTGGTGGTGTTCTCATACTACAGGCAGGCAGTTGATTTTGCTAGCTGCAGTATCAGTACATATATATATATATATATATATATATATATATATATATATATCCCAGCTTAGTGCAGCTACAGGCCATTAGTATGTCTGGAAGGCCAAGAAGGAGAGGCAGACAGTCACAAGCCAATAAGAGAGGGCAAGCAGGCTCTCGTGGAGACGGTGCATCCTCATCAGCACGTGGCCGTGGGACATGCTTGGCCTTTTTTTCGGCAGCTGGCCGTGTTGAGCCGCAACATGCAGAAGACTTGGTCGAGTGGATGACCAAGCCGTCCTCATCCTCCTCATCCTCTCTCACCCATGCCCAGGGTACTTTGTCTGGCAAAGCAGCGGCCTCTTCCCTCTGCTCAATGTCATCAGTGACTACTTCCCTAGCCCCACCATGTCCTCCTGAGGAGTCCCTCGAACTGTTTGACCACAGTGTTGGGTACATGCTCCAGGAGGATGCCCAGCGTTTGGAAGGCTCTGATGATGATACTGAGCTCGATGAAGGCAGTAACATGAGCACGGACAGAGGGGGTGCCCAAGAAGGACAGCAATCTGGCAGTCATGCTCCCTCTGCTGCAGCATACTGCCAGGTTTGCTCCAGTGATGAGGAGGGAGGGGATGATGAGGTCACTGACTCAACGTGGGTGCCTGATAGGAGAGAGGAGGAGGTGGCACATCATAAGGGCAGCACATTGACTGCATCACACCCCAAAGCTCCACATGTGCAGGGCGCTGCAGTCTCTGCGTGTTATTCAAAAAGTTCTTTGGTGTGGGCCTTTTTTGAGACGAGTACATCAGATCGCACCGCTGCTATTTGCAACAAATGTCTCAAGCGTATCTCGCGTGGCCAAAACATCTCCCGCTTGGGTACCACATGCTTGACCAGACATATGTTGACCTGCCATGCAGTTCGTTGGCAAGCGTATCTAAAAGACCCACACCAAAGAACAAAGAGGACCTCTCCTTGCTCCTCATCAGCTGAGATTTCCAACCCCACTATACCTTCAGTCCTCTCTGAGACCTGCACTGAGAGGAATAAAGGTGTAGAATTAGGTGTGTTACAGCCAAGTACTTGTGGGCAATCTGCTTTTGGTACACCGACGTCAGATTGTACCAGGCAAATTTCCCTGCCCCTGCTGCTGCACCGCCGAAAGAAGTTTGCTCCCAGCCATCCACATGCCCAATTACAATTCTTTATCTAATATTTCACAGCAGGGCCCGTTCCTGCATCCACCAAGAGTAACTGTGAGGGCTTACAGTGTTGTGGCAACACCAACACTTAAGGCCCAAATTTCTTCTGAGTATATAGGGCAGGCCCCTACTTTCAAACATCTAACTTACAAACGACTCCTACTTGCAAATGGAAGGAGACAACAGGAAGTGAGATGAAATCTACCCCTAGGAAGGGAAATTCTCTCCTGTAAGAGTTAATATGGGAAAAACATTTCTCCTTTCCACTGATGCTTTCCAATCCTTGTTCCACAAAAAACCCCAAATTCTCAAAAAACATTTGTCATTGGGACAAAAAGTGAGGTGAAATCTTCTAAAGACAAGGAAAGACAGCAAAACAAATGTCACAGGGGTGATAACCCTTCCCTATGTTTTCCAAAAAGCTTAAAAAAGATATTTTGGCTGGAGCTAAACACGTTAAAAATGTACCCGTTCAAAATGACAAACAGATTCTACTTAACAACAAACCTACAGTCCCTGTCTTGTTTGCACCTCCTGTATACTGCTGTTCAGAGTATATAGGGCCTGGTGGCCCCACACCTTTCCTTATTTTAATTTGGGTGCGGGGTTCCCCTTAATATCCATACAAGACCCAAAGGGCCTGGTAATGGACTGGGGGGTACCGTTTGTCTCACTGATTTTCATCCATATTGCCAGGACCCAACATTACATTAAACCCGCAAGCAGTTTTAAATGAGATTTTTTCCTTTAAAAATGACATTTGGTGCAGGGACTGTTCTAAACACGGGAAACACGCGCCGCTTTACAGGCATACTGTAGACACCCCCCAGGTACGATATTTAAAGGAATATTTCACTTTTTTTTTTTACTTTAAGCATCATTAAAATCACTGCTCCCGAAAAAACAACCGTTTTTAAAAGTTTTTTTTGCATTGATACATGTCCCCTGGGGTAGGACCCGGGTCCCCAAACCCTTTTTAGGACAATACCATGCAAATTAGCCTTTAAAATGAGCACTTTTGATTTCGAAAGTTCGAGTCCCACAGACGTCAATGGGGTTCTAACGTTCGTGCGAACTTTCGGTCCGTTCGCAGGTTCTGGTGCGAACCGAACCGGGGGGTGTTCGCATCATCCCTAGTCTTGGATCACCAGCTACCAAGCACATGATGCTGATGTAACCGATTGATTTTTTTTAATATGAGATCCCTTCAAGACTGCCTATGCTGATGCTGAGTGACTATCCTGTTATGCTGAGTGACAGTCCTCTTCCTCTTCAATTTTCATGTTGATAGCTTGTAAGAACATTTTTGGTTCTGTGCACCACCACCAGAGGCCAAGGCCCAATTTTTCTGCCCCTGTTTAACAGGGGCCTGTAATTACAATTTTTGATGCAATACTTTGCAGCAGGGCTCATTCCTGCACTCCAACTATAGCATCTGTGAGGGGCTGCAGTGTTGTGGCACCAGTACCAGTGCCCAAGGCCCAATTTTTCAGCCCCTGTGTAACAGGGGCGTGTAATTACAATTTTTGATGCAATACTTTGCAGCAGGGCTCATTCCTGCGCTCCAACTATAACATCTGTGAGGGGTTGCAGTGTTGTGGCACCAGTGCCTAAGGCCCAATTTTTCAGCCCCTGTTTAACAGGGACATATAATTACAATTTTTGATTTAATATTTCACAGCAGGGCTCGTTCCAGCGCCCACCAAGAGTAACTGTGAGGACTCACAGTGTTGTGGCGCCAGCACCACCACCACCACCAAAGGCCCAATTTTTCTGCCCCTGTTCAACAGGTGCATGTAATTACAATTCTTTATCTAATATTTCACAGCAGGGCCCGTTCCTGCGTCCACCAAGAGTAACTGTGAGGGCTTACAGTGTTGTGGCAACACCAACACTTAAGGCCCCAATTTCTGCAGAGTGTATAGGGCAGGCCCCTACTTTGAAACATCCAACTTACAAACGACTCCTACTTGCAAACGGAAGGAGACAACATGAAGTGAGATGAAATCTACCCCTAGGAAGGAAAATTCTCTCCTGTAAGAGTTAATATGGGAAAAACGTGTCTCCTCTCCACTGATGCTTTATCACCACTTGTTTCACTAAAAACCCTAAATTTTCAAAAAACATTTGTCATTGGGACATAAAGTGAGGTGAAATCTTCTGAAGAGGTGCACAGACAGCAAAACAAATGTTACAGGGGTGATAACCCTTCCCTATGTTTTCCAAAAAGCTTAAAAATAGATTTTTGGCTGGAGCTACACTTTAAAAATGTACCAGTTCAAAATTACAAACAGATTCTACTTAAGAACAAACCTACAGTCCCTGTCTTGTTTGCACCGCCTGTATACTGCTGTTCAGAGTATATAGGGCCTGGGGGCCCCACGCCCTTCCTTTTTTTAATTTGGGTGCGGGGTTCCTCTTAATATCCATACAAGACCCAAAGGGCCTGGTAATGGACTGGGATGGTGGGGGGTACCCATGCCGTTTGTCTCACTAATTTCCATCCATATTGCCGGTACCCGACATTACATCAAAGCCGCAAGCAGTTTTAAATGACTTTTATTCCTTTAAAAATTTCATTTTGTGCAGGGACTGTTCTAAGCACGGGAAACATGCGCCACTTTACAGGCATACTATAGACACCTCCCAGGTACGATATTTGAAGGAATATTTCACTTTTTTCACTTTAAGCATCATTAAAATCACTGCTCCCGAAAAAACGGACGTTTTTAAAACTTTTTTTTTGCATTGATTCATGTCCCCTGGGGCAGGACCCGGGTCCCCAACCCCTTTTTAGGACAATAACTTGCATATTAGCCTTTAAAATTAGCACTTTTGATTTCAAACGTTCGAGTCCCATAGACTTTAATGGGGTTCTAAAGTTTACGCGAACTTTCGGTCCGTTCACAAGTTCTGGTGCAAACCGAACCAGGGGGTGTTTGGCTCATCCCTACTGCTGACCGTCCTGTACAACAAGACAAACACATTGCCATCCACATGCCTGTTTAGAACTGGAATGACCTTCTGTGAAAAGAAATGGCGTTTTGGAACCTGCAACTGAGGTACAGCACATTCCACAAATTCACGAAAGGGGGCAGAGTCTACCAGCTGAAAAGGCAGTAGTTGCAGTGCTAGCAATTTGGCCAAGCTAGCATTCAGATGCTGAGCATGTGGATGGCTGGGACCGAATTTCTTTTTACTGTTTAGCAACTGGGGTGGGGAAATTTGCCTGCTAAAATCACATGGTGGTTTACCTTCATTCCTCTCAGTGCAGGTTTTCGAGAGGACTGGAGGTATAGCAGGGTTGGAGATCCCAGATGAGGAGCAAGGAGAAGTCCGCCTTTTTCTTTGATGTGGGTCTTTCAAGTGCTGTTGCCAATGGACTTGTTGCCTTATAAGTTTATGTGAAATCTACATTAAAAGCTGTAAAAACGAAGTTGCTTACTGGTAACGTTCTTTCCCGTAGTCTTTCAGGACAGCCACCTGAGAGCTTGGCTCCTCCTCTCTGTTGAAAACACCTGCGTCAGCTTCTATAAATTTCCTCCTCCCCTGCTGGCTCCTCAGTTCTTTAAAGAGCACCTCCAGTCTGCTGGGGAGACACAAGAAAAATATGATACACATAATTCATTATATCACATTTCCTGTAAGGAAATCTCTATGTCTTAATACACAATTGGGTGGGTACCCGGCTGTCCTGAAAGACTACGGGAAAGAATGTTACCAGTAAGTAACTTCGTTTTTCCCCTAATCGTCTTTCGGGACAGCCACCTGAGAGGATAAACAAGCACTTACCCCTAGGGCGGGACCACGGCTTGTAAGACCTTGCGTCCAAAGGTCTGATCTTTAGCCACCCAAAGATTCACTCTATAGTGTCTTACAAAGGTGGCAAAGCTGGACCAGGTTGCCGCTTTACAAATCTGTTCCTGCGTTGCTCCAGCTCCTTCTGCTTGCGACGCAGCCATTGCCCTGGTGGAGTGTGCCCTGATACCCTCTGGGACCTGCATGCCTCCTAACCTATAAGCCTGTTCAATGGCTTCTTTTAGCCATCTGGCTATGGTGTGTCTTGAGGCCTTATGCCCTTTTCTTACTCCAGAAATCAAAATAAATAAGGAACCCGTCTTCCTAATCTCTTTTGTTGCTTCTAAATAATGCAAGACGCATCTCCTCACATCTAGACTATGGAACCTTACTTCCTGTTCTTTAGAAGGATTTGGGCAAAACGATGGTAACACAATCTCCTGGCCTCCATCTTAAAGATTATGCGATCCGGAAAAATCTGAAAAAAAGGGGGCCTGATTTATAGGGCCTCCAACTCACAGACCGTTTTTGCTGTAGTAATTGCCACCAAGAAGACTGCTTTAAGCGTCAGCATCTTCAGGTTGCAACTATCCACTGGTTCAAAGGGATCTGCTGTCATAGTATTTTACCCACGGATCAGATGCCAATCTCTTTTCCAGGTAAACTGAAAGTGCTGACGCTTGACTCTTAAGCGTTCTAAGACTTAGTCCTTTGTCTATCCCGTCCTGTAGAAACTCCAGGACTGTTACTGAGCTTTGCATATTAGCTCTCTTGTCTGTACACCATCTGTTGAAACATCTCCATATCTTTTGGTAGATGTTCCGTGTCTCAATCTTTCTGCTTTTCAGCATTGTGTCTATTAGACGGCCTGAGAACCCCTTTGCTTCTAGAAACTGCTCCTCAGACACCATGAGGCTAAGTTCCAACTTTGCACTTGGGGGCAGTGTACTGGACCCTGGGAGAGTAGATCTTACTGGATCGGTAATAACCAGGGGGGTTCCACCGCGAGTTCTCTGAGCATAGAGAACCACGGTCTCCTGGGTCAATAGGGCGCTATGAGAATTAGTGTTGTATTCTCTTTACGTAACTTCCTTATTACTGCTGGTAGTAGTACCGGTGGGGGAAAGGCATAGCATTTGTTGAATGCCCACGTCTGTGCTAACGCATCTACCCCGAGCCCTCCGTCTTCTCTTTTCAGGGAGAAGAACGCTCTGACTTTCCTGTTTTCCTTTGAGACAAACAAGTCCACCTGAGGTATTCCCTATTTTTGAGCAATCTGCTTGAATACCTCCTGCTTCAGCGCCCAATAGCCCTCTTTCCCTTTTTTCCTGCTGAGGAAATCCGCCACTTTGTTTAAGTCCCCCTTCAAATGGACTGCTGACAATGAGAGTACGTTTTCTTCTCCCCATTTTAAGATTTCCTCTGCCAAGGACCACAGGGTTCCACTTCTCGTTCCCCCCTGTTTGTTTATATAGGTGATCACTGACGCATTGTCGGACCTGGCCTGCAAATGATGACCCCTCAGCTCCTCCTGGAAGGTTTGAAGTGCATACCAGACTGCCCTTAATTCCTTCCAGTTGGATAATCTCATCCTCTCCTCCTTTCCTCAAGTCCCTTGTGATATCTGAGAGCCTAAATGTGCTCCCCACCCCACGCCGCTCGCGTCTGTGGTTAAGATTCAGGAAATGGGTAGGCTCCACAGCCATCCTTTGTTCATGTTCTCTGTTCTCCTCCACCACCATAAGGTTCTTTTTACCCTTGCTGGCAATAGAACCTTGGTGTCTAAGGACTCCTGCCTGTGATCCCATATCCTTAATAGGAACACCTGCAGTGGCCGGAAATGCAGGCCTGCCCACTGTACTGCTGGGTTTGCGGATGTTAACAGTCCCATTGTTGACATTATCTGACTTATGATACATGGTAAGTTGGCTTGTAATCTGCTTACTTATTTCTGAATTTTCCCTATTTTCTCTTTGGGAAGAAACAGTCTTTGTTGCGCTGAGTCTATGACATACCCCAAGTATACTATTTGCTGACTGGGTTGTAAATTTGATTTTTCCAAATTCACCAGCCAACCTAGACTCTCTAAAAACCTTTGTGTATAGCTGAGGTTTTGTAGTAACTTCTTGGGCGACTCTGCCAACAGGAGAAGGTCATCCAAGTAGGCAATGATGGATATGCATTTGACCCGTAATGGTGCCAGAGCTTCGGCCAGAATTTTTGTAAAAGGAGGCCGAAGGGTAGAGGCCGAAGAGAGGCCGAAGGGTAGAGCCTGAAATTGAAGGTGCATGATTCCTACTTCCGTCTTTATTGCTAATCTCAGGAATTTCTGACACTCCTGGTGTATCGGGATGTGGAGGTATGCGTCCTTTAGGTCTAGGGAGACCATATAACAGTTTGGGGGCAAAAGTGCCCTTACTGAATATATGGACTCCATTCTGAACCTCTTGTATGTTATGGACACATTTAGAGGCTTGAGGTTGAGGATTGGTCTGACCTTCCCTGAGGTTTTCTGCATTCTGAATACGTGGGAGTAGAAACCTTGCCCTTTTTCTCCTTTTGGTACCTTTATAATTACCCTTTGTTCTTTGAGTTCCTTTAAGGATCTCATTAATCCTCTGGCCTTCTCCTTGATCCTTGGAAGTTTGGTGATGTATAACCTGTTTGGGCGTGATCTTGAGAACTCTAAACAATATCCTTCCTTTATTGTTCTCAGAATAAAGTGGTTGGAAGATATTTCTTCCCATTGCGGGAGGAAGGCCCCCAGTCTCCCTCCCACTGCGACTACTTTGTCATTTCTTCTGGCTTTGCTCAGGAGGAGGAAAAATGGCCCCTCCCTTGCCTTACCCTCTCTGAACCCAAGGTTTCCTCTGGGTCTCCATCTTGGGAGTTGTAAAGCGGGATCTTGTATTCCCTCTTTGCCTCTTCTTACTTTGTTGTGGCTGTTTCCAATTAGCTTTACGCTTCAATGGAAACACCTTCTTCCTGTCTGCAGTTCGGTCCAGCACCTTTTCTAACCCTGGCCCGAACAGCAGATCCCCTGTAAAGGGAATCCTGCAGAGCTTGGCTGTCAGGGAGCTTACCTTGGTAGGCAGGGTGCTCGCGGAAGTGTGCGTCGGGGCGCGTTGGTGCGCATTGGTACGCACGTTCCCGTGGGTCCCCTTGCACGCGTTCCTTGCAGTGCTGGCATGCATGTCCCGGTCAGGTCTGTTGTGTGCTCCGGTGTGCGGGGGCGCGCGCTCGGGCGTGAGAGGGTGCGCGCGCCTGTGCACGACGGCGCGCGCACGTGCGCACCGTTTGGCACCAAACTGCCCATTTAAGCCGGCCCTCCCTTGTGATCAGTGCTGCCTGATCATCAGCTCTGCCGTCCGTAGTACCTGACCTTTGTGCCTGTTAAGTTCCTGATCTCCTGACGACCCAGCTTGCTTCTTGAACTTCCCTTGAACTCTGCCTGCACCCGACCCCTGGCCTGTCTGACTATCCGTTTGCCTGCTCCACTGTACCTCGCTGCCTGCCTTTTGCCGAACCCAGCCTGTCCTGTGACCATCCTGCTCAGTCCTGTTGTCTGTGTTCCAGCCTGCACCTGCTGTCACAAGACTGATCTTCCATCTGCATCTGGACTCCAGTAACGGACTCTCATACCACTCCGCACTCCTGTGCCTCCTGTTTACCTTACCAGGGGCCACGAGTCGGACGCATAAGGGAGCCTACCTTCTGCCCAAGCGGACTCACCGGTCTGGTAAGTAGGAGCTTGATATTGGCTTTGGACACGTAGTCACTCTGCCATGTCTTAAGCCAAAGAGCCCTTCTTGTGGAGTTGGCTAATGCAGAGGACCTGGCTGCCATCCGAACCAGTTCTGCGGAAGCGTCTGAGATATACGCAAGACCTCGCAACAGTGTGGGAAATGAAGCCAGAATCTGCTCTTTTGCAGTTCCTTCTTCAATGTGAGCCTGTAGTTGATTTAACCAGAATTCTATGTTCCTAGCCACCACCGGGACTGCCATAGCTGGCTTCAGGCTACCCACTGTCGAGTCCCATGATTTCTTTAACAACGAGTCCATTCTTTTATCCATCGGCTCAGAAAGAACCCCCATGTCCTCAAATGCCAAGTCCGTGTGCCTTGACACATGCGAGAAGGCTGCATCGAGTTTTGGGACCTTGTTCCACACTGATGCTGGATCCTCTGTAAAGGGAAACCCTCTCTTTAAGGCCTTAGAAAAAAATGTCTTTCTTTCAGGTTCCTGCCACTCTTTCTTAATAGCCTCTATTAGGACCTCGGGAACAGGAAAATTCCTCTTTTCCCATTCCCCTAGGCCCTCATACATCTGATCGTGCAATGATAACGATTTCTTCTCTATTGATATACCTAGTGTGGTATAAATGGCCCCTAAAAGGTGATCTACCTCTTCTAATGAGAGCTTGTATGGGGATGGCTTCCTGGAATCCGCATCCAGAGCTCCCCCCTCAGAATCTATTGTGATCCAGAAGTTGCACTGTCAGGTTCCTCTTCCACCTCCTCTCTAGGGGCTACTGAAGGACCTGCACTAGTGGAGGGTATTGCCTGTGCTTTCGGTACCATTGTTGTCGGAGGAGCAGTCTGAAACTGTCTCATCTGAAACCCTTCAAAAAAGTTTTTGAAGGATTCGAACGTATTGGACAATTCTTTAACAGATGCTGCTAGTTCACCCTGCTCTGAAGAATGTTCTTGTACTAGTTTGCTAATACAATCTTTACATAATGGTTTTTCCCAAGAATCTCTAAGGGTAATTTTACAGGAAGGGCACCTCCTTCTTTTTGAAACATGAGGGGCCCTGGTTTTCTCTGTTTTCTGAAAAGACATAAGAAAAAACCCCTAACCTTTAACACACAGTACTCTTGCCTGCATAATTGCAGGAGTGCAACACTTTCATACAGGCTTGCCTCACCAGGGGCCCTATGAATGACACCTGAGGGTCTTTAACCTGTCTCCCCCCCTTGCACCTGTCCCATACTAAAGATAGGGGGGGGTGGTGGTTCAGGCCAGGGGAGCTCCACCCTAGGTTCCCCTTACCTTAACATGGCTGGAGCTGGTCTCTGCTGGAGCAGTGCGGTCCACATCCTCTGCATCCGCCATCATCGTGTCACCTCTGGAGCTTCTGCTGTCTCTACAGCATGTACAGCTCCTCTCCAGCCCCATGCCTGGCTCCCTTTCAACGTTTGCGGCCGGAACCGGAAGCCGCGAACCCAGAAGTGCATGCCCCTTCTGGCCGGATATGATGTCACCCGCCACCGGCCGCGCAATCCCAATACCCAGCGTGTTCTACTCCACACGCTGCTGGGGGCATGAGACTGCAGGAGCTGCGCTCCGCTTCACCGCACTCAGTGATGAAAGGGAAGCCCCCCCAACCTCAACCTGCGCTCAGGGATGCGGGGGTGGCAATATCCAGACAAAGTTTTTCTGATCAGGTTAGTGTAACCGCTGCGGGTGTATACACTAACATTTTCCCCCTGGTCTGTCCTAGGAGTCTCTACTCCTCTTTCTGGACATGCTGCCTGAGCCTCCCTGGCTCTCCTGGCTGGTTCCTGTGGTGTTTCCCCTCTGGAGGAAACACAAATAACTGAGGAGCCAGCAGGGGAGGAGGAAATTTATAGAAGCTGGTGCAGGTGTTTCCAACAGAGGGGAGGAGCCAAGCTCTCAGGTGGCTGTCCTGAAAGACGATTAGGGGAAAATATTGGAATTATGAATATATTTAATTTGGGTTTTGTCTATGTAGGACGGAACATATTATCTTCACAGAAATCTCTGGTAGACCAGATAAGTAGGTGCCTAGGCTTGTGTATACAAACAATGGGATCCAAACCTCATTGTTTTACACATACTCACTTCAAAGGATCCCATGCTAGGATATGCAATGAAGGAAGGCCAACCCGTAATCAATACTTAACTTCCTGGGAAAATTCAAGTTAAACTCTTGCTCAGAATTGTCACAAGGATTTGCAATAAAGGGGGCTGACTTATGCAAAGTATAGGGATTGGAGATGTAGCCAGGCCTTAACCAGGAATAGGGAAGCTCACCAATCAGAGCCACACTATGCCAACCAATGAGGCATCAGCATGTAATGATATACACAGAGTAGATGGGAGGGAAACACACACTTTTATGGGAGAGCAACCATCAGAATGGAACCTTGGTCTTCCTGCGCCCACCAAGAGTATCTGTGAGGGTTTACAGTGTTGTGGCACCACCACCACAGCCGCCTAAGGCCCAATTTTTCTGCCCCTGTTTAACAGGGGCATGTAATTACAATTCTTAATATAATATTTCACAGTAGGGCTCGTTCCAGCGCCCACTAAGAGTAACTGTGAGGGCTTACAGTGTTCTGATACCACCAACACCTAAGGCCCAATTTTCTGCATAGTGTATAGGGCAGGCCATATAGTATATACAGGCGGTCCCCTATTTTCAAACATTCAACTTACAAACGACTCCTACTTAGAAACAGAGGGAGACAACAGAAAGTGAGAGGAAATCTACCCCTAGGAAGGGAAATTCTCTCCCGTAAGAGTCAATATGGGAAAAAGGTGTCTCCACTGATGCTTTATCACCAATCCTTGTTTCCCTAATAACCCAAAATTTTCAAAACTCATTTTGTCATTGGGACAGAAAGTGAGGTGAAATCTTCTGAACAGGGGCACAGACAGCAAAACAAATGTTACAGGGGTGATAACCCTTCCCTATATTATCCAAAAAGCCTTAAAAATAGATTTTTGGGCTGGAGCTACACTTAAAAAATTTACCTGTTCCAAATTACAAACAGATTCAACTTAACAACAAACCTACAGTCCCTATCTTGTTTGTAACCCGGGGACCGCCTGTATACTGCTGTTCAGAGTATATAGGGACTGGGGGCCCCCACACCTTTTTTTTTTATTTAGGTGTGGGGTTCCCCTTAATATCCATACCAGACCCAAAGTAATAGGCTGGGGGGCAACATTACATTACAGCCGCAAGCAGTTTTAAATGACTTTTTTTCCTTTAGAAATGTCATTTTGTGTAGGGACTGTTATAAACATGGGAAAAATGCACCACTTTACAGGCATACTATAGACACCCCCCAGGCATGATATTTAAAGGAATATTACACTTTTATTGTTTCACTTTAAGCATTCTTAAAATCACTGCTCCTGAAAAAACAGCCGTTTTTAAAACTTTTTTTTGCATTGATACTTGTCCCCTGGGGCAGAACCCGGGTCCCCAAACACTTTTTATGACAATAACTTGCATATTAGCCTTTGAAAATTAGCACTTTTGATTTTTTACGTTCGAGTCCCATAGACTTTAACGGTATATAAACAAAAAAGTCAGTGCTACTACCCATACATCACATAGAAAGCAGAGATCCCAGGTGCTCAATCCACAGTCGCTGGCTGAGTAGGTAAATGAGGAAAAGATGATCCGCACTCCGGTGATTGCTCTTAAGAAGTATAATATTTATTGACAAGCCACAGTGACCAAACGCAAATAAGAACAGTTGATGCGTTTCAGCCTATAAGGCCTTAGTCATAACCACATTACAGACATGAAAATTTGAAAATAAATAGTAGCTCCAAGGATTACTGGCTCCACCCATTAATTGTCTTAATTGACTACAGGCAATTATCCAAAAAAGGGGGAATCAGCTATACTGCATATTGGGTGATCCATATGTATGCCACTATTTGTCACACACTTTAGAGTGATAATAAGTACATGTGTGCACACACTCATGCATGCACTCATGCACATATACATGATTAAAACACACCATGAAATACACAAAACATTAGATACAAAAAGTAAAAAATAAAATAAAAATAATAATTCAGGTATGTGAAAAAGACACCAGAGGAGGAAAAGAGAGAAAGAGAGAGGAGGCTCTGGGGAGAGGCATGCTTAATGTAAGTGCAAATCCAGATCCCACCTCAGGTTTAACCCCTGAGGTGATCTAGTTTTTAATCTAAAAATCCACCATGCTTCTCTCCCCAGTAGCCTTCTCCCCCTATCACATCCTCTGGGCGAGTGAGACAACCGTTCTATTCCTCTAAAGTGCAAAGAGGTGAGATCGCCCTGTGACATTCCCTAAAATGACGTGTTGCATTCGAAATATTTCTTGCATTTGGGTTAATTGTGTCACAGTAATGTTCCCCTATACAGGCTCTCAGAGGACGTGTGGTACAGCCTACATATTGGAGGCTGCATGAAATACAGGTGATTAGGTAAATTACATAGTTTGTGCCACAGTTGATGTATTGCTATATAGTAAACTCTACACCTGTAGCTGTGGCAACAAATGTTTTACCCAGATCACACAAGTTACAGTACCTACAGGTTTTTATATTACAAGGGTAACTGCCAGGATGGGATAGCCAGGTGGGTTGGCATTGTTTGGATGAAAATAGACTAGGTGATAGTGCAGTCCCCAGTGTGGGCGCACGTCGGCTAGAAAAAAGGCAACCTGCTCGCAGAATTTCATTTAAATCTTTGTATGTAATATTGGCAGATTCTTTTTTATTATTCTGAATATTTGATTATATTCTTGGGAAAATGTGGTTACAAATGTGATAGGTTAACCCGTTTTTCTATTCCTAGAGTTGTAAGATTGATGAGGTTTGTTATTATTTTTATTTTTATGCTCTCTCTCAGATTTAGGCTTATCTGACACTAATTCCTCTCTGTCCATCATCAAAACCCTTTCTAGTCCTTGGTGTATAACAGATTCATTATAACCTCGGTCCAATAAGCGCTGATGGATGACCTTACAGTCTAGTTCAAAGGTTTAGTTTGTTGAACAGTTACGTTTAGCTTGAATAAACTCCCCATAAGGGATGGCATTGATGGTGTGGGATGGATGACAACTGGTTGCAAAAAGCATAGTGTTACCAGAGCAAGGTTTCCTATAGGTGCATGTTGAAACATCACCTGTGGTTGGATTACCCTTTAGGGTGATGTCTAAAAAGTTGATACTGGAAACATCATGCTCAATTGAAAAATGTAGATTTAATTGATTATCATTCAGAAATGTCAAAAATTCATGCAATCCCATAATGTCACCATCCCACACCATCACGAGGTCATCAATGAAACGACCATACCAAACAATCTGCTTAGCAAAAAGCTTGCTGGGAGAGAACAAAACTTGTTCCTCCCACCAACTTATATAGAGGTTCGCCGTGGACGGTGAGAATCTAGCACCCATCGATGCCCCGCAGCGCTGGACATAATATGCGCCATCAAATAAAAAATAATTATACTTTAATAAAAGCTCAACACTTAACAGAATAAACTCCTGTAGCTCCTGAGAGTAGGAGCTGTAGCGTTGAAGATGATATTGGATGGCCTGCAATCCAGCTCTCTGGGGGATCGACGAATAGAGTGCCCTCACATCTAGTGTGGCCCACACATAGGTGGGTATCCATTTAACAGATGTGATATGTGATAGGACTGTGCTCGTAGCTCTGATGTAGCCGGGCAATCTGTATACCAAAGGCTGTAGGTGCCGGTCTACCCATTCTCCCAAACGCTCAAATAAAGAGCCAATTCCAGCCACAATTGGTCGTCCCTGGATGGGACAATCAAGTTTATGAATCTTAGGGAGATGATGGAATACCGGCACCACAGGTTTATCCACAAATTTTTTGTCTGTTCGCATGTTCTGTCGCGAACCGAACCGGGGGGGTGTTCAGCTCATCACTAGTCTCCAGATATCTGAGGGCCCTGTTGGTGTACCTATAGAAGGGTGGTCCTCCAGAACACATACTATTTCCTTTCACAAACTTTGCAGGGATGGTGGAAACCCATCCTACAGATATTTAGCAGTGGGTGATGTTAATAGGGCAGTGGAAGGTGTCCACTGCTTATCAGTGCCCATAAGTGCAGCCTCATCAGTGCCACCTCAGTGCCCATCAGTGCTGTCTTATCAGTGCCCATCAGCGCAGTTTATCGGTGCCCATAAGTGCCGCCTCAGTGCTGTCTTATCAGTGCCCATCAGTGCAGTTTATCAGTGCCCGACAGTGCTGCCTCCTCAGTGCAGCTTATCAGTGCCTGTCAGTGCTGCCTAATCAGTGCCCATAAGTGCTGCCTCAGTGCCCATCAGTGCAGTTTCAGTGCCCATCAGTGCTGCCTCATCAGTGCTGTCTTATCAGTGCCCATCGGTGCCACCTCAGTGTCCATCAGTGCTGTCTTATCAGTGCCCATCAGTGCTGCCTCATCAGTGCAGTTTATCAGTGTCCATAAGTGCCGCCTCAGTTCCCATCAGTGCTGTCTTATCAGTGCCCATAAGTGCCACCTCAGTGCTCACAGTGCAGTTTATCAGTGCCCATCAGTGCTGCTTCACCAGTGCAACTTATCAGTACCCATAAGTGCCACCTCAGTGCCCATCAGTGCAGTTGATCAGTGGCCATCAGTGCTGTCTTATCAGTGCAGCTTATCAGTGCCCATAAATGCCACCTCAGTGCAGTTTCAGTGCCCATCAGTGCAGTTTATCAGTGCCCATAAGTGTCACCTCAGTGCCCATCAGTGCAGTTTATCAGTGCCCATCAGTGCTGTCTTATCAGTGCCCATAAGTGCCACATTAGTGCCCATCAGTGCAATTTATCAGTGCCCATCAGTGCTGCCTCATCAGTGCAGCTTATCAGTGCCCATCAGTGCCGCCTCAGTGCCCATCAGTGCAGTTTATCACTGCCCATAAGTGCCACCTTAGTGCCCATCAATGCAGTTTATCTATGCCCATGAGTGCTGTCTGTTCAGTGCCCATGAGTGCCACCTCAATACCCATCAGTGCAGTTTATCAGTGCTCATAATTTCAACCTCAGTGCACATCAGTGCAGTTTATCAGTGCCCATCAGTGCTGCCTCATCAGTGCAGCTTATTGGTGCCCATAAGTGCCGACTCAGTGCCCATCAGTGCAGTTTATCAGTGCTGTCTTATCAGTGCCCATAAGTGCCACCTCAGTGCCCACCAGTGCCCATAAGTGCTGCCTCAGTGCCCAAAAGTGCCAATAAGTGCTGCCTCAGTGCCCATATGTACCGCCTCTGTGCCCATAAGAGCTGCCTCAGTGCCTATAAGTGCCGCCTCTATGCCCATAAGTGCCACCTCAGTGCCCATAAGTGTCACCTATTTATGCCCATCTGTGCAGCTTATTTGTGCCCATCAGTGCTGTCTTATCAGTGCCTATGAGTGCCCCCCCAGTGCCCAAAAGGGCCCATATGTACCGCCTCTGTGCCCATATGTACCGCCTCTGTGCCCATAAGTGCTGCCTCAGTGCCTATAAGTGCTGCCTCTGTGCCCATAAGTGCCACCTCAGTGCCCATAAGTGCCGCCTCAGTGCCCATAAGTGTCACCTATTTATGCCCATCTGTGCAGTTTATTTGTGCCCATTGTTTCTCTTATCAGTGCCCATGAGTGCCACCTCAGTGCCCATCAGTGCAGTTTATCATAACCATCAGTGCAGCTTATTGGTGCCCATAAGTGGCGCCTCAGTGCCATCAGTGCAGCTTATCAATGCTGTCTTATCAGTTCCCATAAGTGCCACCTCAGTGCCCATCGGTGCAGTTTTTCAGTGCCCATAAGTGCCGCCTCATTGCCCACAAGTGCCACCTCTCTGTCCATAAGTGCAACCTCAATTCCCATAAGTGCCGCCTCAGTGCCCATAAGGGCCACCTATATGTCCATAAGTGCCCATAAGTGCTGCCTCAGTGCCCATAAGTGACACCTCTGTGCCCATAAGTGACCATAAGTGCCACCTCTGTGCTCATAAGTGCTGCCTCAGTAGCCATAAGTGCTGCCTCAGCGCACATAAGTGCCGCCTAATGACACAGAGCGGAGATCTCCTGTTGTGGCAGATCACGTGACCAGCATTGTGATAGACAGCACACAGGTCCAATGCCGATCAAGGAGGTGGGACTTTACAACAGCTGGAGTTTCACATATACAATCTGTCACACCGGGAGATCGCCGCTCTGTGTCATTGGGCGGCTCTCCTAACAATCCCGTGCAGCATGACAGGTTGGTGGATGGTTGGCGAGCAGGCGGCTGGCTGTGGGAGGTGTTGGGGTGGTGACTGGCAGGGAGAGGAGGAGAACACCATCTCTATGGGCAGTAAAGACCGGGCTAAGAGACCCCCTCCGCCCACTACAGCAAGCATGGACAGAAGTACATCCCTGCTTGCTGTATATAGAATTACAAGTGGGAAGTGACAAGACCGCTGGCTGAGAGTACAGGAGGAATAGCAGCCAGCTGTCTTACAAACAGGAAACCACAGGGCGGTAACATTTTTTCTGTAAAGTCAGCAGGCTACTACAGAGGAACTACAGAGCTCAGAAGAAGATGGATGGCATAGTTGATGAATGGAGGAGATCACAACAAGAAAATAGAAAAAAGTTTTTGCCTGAAATTCGGCTTTAAATTGGTAATAAGTCACAGGTGATCCCCAAAACAGAAGGCTGTCAGATCTCATATTGTACATAATGCAGTCATTCAAAAGAAGGACTTCATTGGTTGATATAAATAAAACAAGGAGCCCTGTATTAGCCCACTAAAAAATAATTATAAATTGACATAGATAGTGATCCCACTCCTCAACAAATGACACCACGTTAATGCAATAGTAAGGGGTCCTCAAAGGGATAGCTTGGAGGAAAACAAAACAGAACAAATAGGGCAGAGGGGAGAAGAGACCATTTCAGTACTTACATCTGACCACCAATGTGCTGCTAAATTGTTTACTTCCTCAATAGGAGGCTCACACAAATGCTTGTAAGGAATGTTTTTTATAGCCTTCTCAATCACTGATTGCTAGGCCTCTGATGGAAAAGTGGCCCCAGATGTTCCATATCACCGATCACCCCATGCCCCACTGAAAGATGGCTGCAGATGCGGCTTCCACTAGGTCCACCCTCAACATCCCAGAGAGGGAATGAGCTCCGGCGTCCGCCGCCACTTCCGCTGCAAAATGCACAGTGCGATGACATGGTGGGCACACCACCCAGACGTGACCTCATGCAAACCAATGATTGGCACTGGGTAATGGTCGGGGACACCGCCGACATGGAGTTAGCTCCCTCTAGTGGCCGAGGAACAATGTCCAAACGCCGCCAAGAAATGCAAATAGAGGAGGAGTGGGGAAGTATTCATCAAAACATTGTAAAAAATCAAACTTGAATATATTGTACTGACTGTCTAAGTTTACATCATCATGATTCAGTAAAGTATAATGCTGTGCTTACAATCTTCTCTATGAACTACAAAAAATTTACAATTTCTGAAATGGGGGACCTGAGGGCTTGTGTTTATTGTGTTTTTCATGACGCAAAACCTTTCAGAAAGGGACTGTAAGAGATGGATTAATTAAGGCCAGGAAATACCATGGACTGTAACTTGAAAATCCACCTCTGTTCTCGCTGAAGCAAGATTTCATTCCAGTCACCCCCTCGATCTGGGATGTGTACCTGATCAAGGGCTATGAATGGAACTTTGGGTACTCAATAATTGTGTATAAGGACCACATGTCTCCCAATGGGTAAGTAACGATTACCAATCTGCATACTATATATGTGTTTGTAAATGCAGAGCCAGAATTCTTGTTTGGTTTTCCCATCATAGAATGCTCCACATTCAGGGAGAACAATGGTGGATTTTACATCATTGCAGGATCATAATATCAAAACGAACAAACTAACTTTGTGCTACATTTTACAAGGTTACATTATATATATAAGGTCATCACAGAACCCACAAGGGCTGTTACTTCAGATAAGGTAAAACTGAGCTTTAAGAAAACTTAAGGTAAAATAATAACCAACAACTGTATGTACAGTATATAGGCTAAGCTAGTAATTAGAGTATCAGGCTTTTTTATATGGTGTATTTAAAAAGATCTGAAAATTGTATTATTCTGGGGATGTAGATCCTATGGTTTTTGCAAAATCTTTTCAACTCCTAAAGAGATAGTCAAACTTGAAAAAGCAAAACTGTATAATTGGTATAGGGGCTAAGATGGATTCCAGTGCTCCAACGGCTTTGAATTAAAATTTTCTTGAAATCTGAATTGCACTGGATACTAACAGAAGGCAAAGTAAGTAGGAAGTGAACAATGGAAGGGTACATGGTAAAGAAGAATGGGAGGAGAGAATTGTAAAAAAAGAGGGCTGGAAATTCTATTTGGAGTTAGCAAGGAGCTTCCCCTCAAATGTAATCACAGCAATTAGACTAGAGAGATAGTGGGTGTCAGTAGCAGATGAAGGGGAGAACTAGAGGATCAGAGGGAAAGGTGAGTATGGTCAACACAAGCAATTCCAGAGAGAAAGCTGAAAGGGGATAGAAAAAAAAGGGGGGGTTTGAATTGAAGTAACAGGAGGAAGAAGAAAAGAGTGCAGAAAAGTGGGCTCAAAACTAGGAGGAAGGACCTGTATTGTCTGAATGGTCTGAACTCTGAAGAGGAGGTCAACCCTGACCAGCAGTACCAGGTGAGCTGGATTTTGTCCATGAGGGAGCTAGTCAGGTTTTCCATGATTTTCAAATCACTCACCCTATCCAGCTAATGATTGTAAGGCATAAGGGTTGTTGCCGTAGTTAGGGGTCAGGCTCAGAGACCAGTAGCTATGGCAGTAGAGAGGTTCACACAGCTATAGCAGGTAGGGATCAAGAAGAAGCATAGTTGGTAAACAAGCTAAAGGTCAATAACAAGTGTTTTCAGGTTGGGATCAAATGAAACTGTAGTTGAGGGACAAGTTAAAGGTCGGTAACAAATTGTTACAGGTTGGGATCAAGTGGAAGCATAGTTGAGGAATAAACCAAAGGTCAGTAACAAATTGTAGCGGAGATAAGGATAGGTGCAGGTATGCAAGGAGCAAGTAATCTAGAGTTGCCACCTCATCCCTTTAAACCTGAACACCTTTTAATTACACAAGTTCTGAGGATCATTAAATGCAGATAAGGCACCAAGTGAGTTTAATTACCACCTAATCAGCCACAGAACCTGTGTAATTAAAATGTGTTCGGGTTTAAAGGGATGAGGTGGCAATCCTAAAGTAATCCACCACAGGGCAGTATTCCAACATGATAATGACCCCAAATACACCTCCAAGACAACCACTGCCTTGCTAAAGAAGCTGAGGATAATGGTTGATAGACTGGCCAAGCATGTTCCCAGACCTAAACCCTTTTGAGCATCTGTGGGGCATCCTCAAATGGAAGGTGGAGGAGCGCAAAGTCTCTAACATCCACCAGATCCGTGATGTCCTCATGTAGGAGTGAAAGAGGACTCCAGTGGCAACCTGTGAAGCTCTGGTGAACTCCATGCCCAAAAGTTTAAGGCAGTGCTGGAAAATAATGGTGGCCACACAAAATATTGACACTTTTGGGCCTAATTTGGACATTTTCACTTAGGGGTGTACTCACTTTTGTTGCCAGCGGTTTAGACATTAATGGCTGTGTGTTGAATTATTTTGAGGGGACAGCAAATTTACACTGTTATACAAGCTGTACACTCACTACTTTACATTGTAGCAAAGTGTAATTTCTTCAGTGTTTTCACATGAAAAGATTAAATAAAATATTTACAAAAAACAATGAGAGCTCTACTCTACTTTTAAGGGAATGGAGTAATGGTAAAGCAGATAGAAGGGTGAGTCTTTGGGAATTGGAAAGTCCATACATTTCTGTGTGGTACTATGTACCTGATCCCAGAAATGACTCAGTTTGGGACAGGGCCAGAAAATATTCAGGTCTCCTGCAGAGGCACCACAGCAAAAACAATGGTCAGGAGAGTAGGTAAATATAGAATGAAGTGCTTGAGGTTTTTCTGATATGTCACTTATGGATGAAGGATAGTGTAGTGTTTGATTGCTTGTCTGGAGATAATTGCAATACATAGGTCCTGTTCCCATTTATTAACACAGGGGAGAAGAAGCTCCCTGTAAGCTTGAAGAGTTTATAACAGAATGAAAAAATGTGTTTAAATGGGCCAGATTTAATGCATTCCTGTTTGAAAACTGAAAAAGCATGTGAGTTGTGACCACGGCCGTTGTTCCAAGTGATATAGAGAGATCTTGCGAGCCACAGATGGATTGATGCCTATAAAATAGATAGATAAGAAACTCCATAGTGTGACATTGTAAGGAATTTATTCTAAAAAACACACACCCCCCCAATGGGGTACTCACATTGTACAGGTGCGTAAGTGCACCATCCTATTCAAGGCTATCCAATGAGAAAACAGACCGCTGGTATGGCGTGCGGTATGGTATGTTCGTTTCATGTCTTCCTCTGTGCTGACAGCTCCATCCTGGCCCCTCCCCTACACGTCACGTTCGACACAGGGATCAAGTGTCTTCATCAGGGGGATCCACTATGGAGTTTCTTCTTTATTATTTATGAATTGGAGCGATACTTACTGAGCAGTTGGAGGTCAGCACCTGCACACCATTTCAGAGCCCCAGGAGTGGCTCCAAAGTGTGATTTGACATGGTTTGGTTACTGTGTCACACGCTCTGAGGTGAGCGCATATGCTTTTGGGGAATCACAGAAGAGCACTGGAGCATGTTTTTTATTGCACTTTTTGGATGAGCATGTTGGATACCACTATTGATGGACACTGTGTCATTTTTTCACTTTATATTCATCGTTTATGAACTTTATTAATTATTCCTTGGAAAGAGTGTGCACTTTGTCAGCTTTAATTTGCACTTGAATTTCAGTACTATATATGCACATTGCACTTTGCTAATTAATTTTTATCACAGATTGTTATTTATTAAATATTGTTTTAGATTATATTGGTATATATTTGCACATACAGATTTTCATTTTTATTATCATATTTATCTAGCGCAAATGCATTTGTTTAATTATCGCGTTGTTCTAAGTGGTCCATGTGTGGGTCAAGAAATAGATGATGAAGAGAAAAGTAGGTCTCTATATCAGGCCAGTTTCCCCTCTGTACACATACTGGATCCTGAATACTTGGAGGGAAAGATGGATTTCCCAACATTAGAGTCAGTGGGAATGTGGCAACAATCTTTGTCTACTAAAAGCAGTCTGTATTATGGAACATTTAAGCTAGTTCATTGGGTGTTGTTTGATGTTGGCAAAATGTGTGTTCTGCAACATAGGAGTACTTGAAAGTATTCTAAGGAGAAGGTCTATTGCTTATAAACCCAGAGTTTTATTATTTCATGCCTACACCAGTCCTCTGTCCCGGTAAGATGGACTACAGTATGGTGGAGCCTAATGTCCTTAAGTATCTACCTCCATCTTTTTAGGTGAGACATAATATCTTGTATTTTAACCCAGTTGTTTTTTTCTTGGCCCAAATGAATTTATCTATCAGGTGGGAAATAATTAAGATTAAAAACCTGGGAAATCAGTTTTGTCTTGCACTTTACACACCACTGGCTCATCTCTGCTGATTTGTAGGATTGTACAACAATGACTATATAATTCTATATTATCCTATATAAGAGTAAGCAGGAATATAGTAGTACCTAAAAGAAGCATAATCTACTAAATTTTAAGGAAGCAGGATATGATACCTAATATATTGACTGCTAAGCAGAATCCATGGAAATTATATGAATATGTTATCTTATATACTGCAGTGTAAACGCTAAACATTCTATTATCTATAAGCATAAGTCATTTTGCACTTCTTTGTAGACTTTTTTACAACTGTTTGCAAAGAGCTTGTCCACCAAGCAGCAAAAGTGTGTAGCTAGCTGATATTCCCAGTGCTTGATATTTTACTGCTGCCATTGGGAGCGTGGCATTAATCAACATCAGTGTTAAGCCCTTCTTAATTTATTATTTTAATTATTTTCCAAAGACACACAAGTGTTTCCTATGTATGCGTGACAGCTTTGCCCAGGGGTAGAATAAAAAGCATTTATTAAACTTGTAAACATTTCCTTACGAGCACAGCCCTTCATTTTGATATATCTTTTTTATATACTGTGATATAAATTATTTAACAAGCTGGTTTCACCCTGATGCAGACTCCTCATTTACAAACTATTATTTTGGTAGTGGCATTAAGCTCTTTACAATTATGCTTGCAAAGGTCTATGATCTGTTATATAAATCTTGCTACTGTTGTTTTACTGAGTTAATGGTATTTTCTTCAGCCACAGGAGTTGATTGTAATAGATGAAGAAACTGCTGGGAAGGTTTGAATACCTTGGCCTCTGTCTTGTAATAAGTCACTGTAAATGTCTCCTGGAGTGTTGGTTACAAAAGAGGCTGATAGGTGTTTGTCCAGTTATTTTATTTGAAAGTGTGTAATCTTTACATACAGTTGTTGCTCAGCAACATCTCTTAAAGTGGTTGTAAAGGTTTGTATTCTTTGTTATAAAAATAACAAGCATGTTATACTTACCTGCTCTGTGCAAGGGTTTTGCACAGAGTGGACCCAATCCTCCTCTTCTGGGGTGCCCCGTTGGCACTCCTCACTCCCCCTCTTCATTGGGTGCCCCCACGGAGAGACTCTTTTCATGGGGGCACCCACGTGGGCACGCTCCCGAATCCCGCTACTGCGTCCATTGACACAGGCAGTAGGACTTGGCCCCGTCCCCCACTCTTGTGTCACCGGATTTGATTGACAGCAGTGGGAGCCAATGGCTCCCACTGCTATCAATCTATCCAATGAGGACAAAGACAGTGACTAGAGCTGCCGGCTTGTGCACATCGCTGGAACAGTTGGGTTCAGGTAAGAAAAAGGGGGTGCTCTGAGGGCAGCTGTAGCAAAGAAGGTTTTTCACCTTAATGCATAGAATGCATTAAGGTGAAAAACAATGAGACTTTACAACCCCTTTAATTTAAAGCACAATACAATACAATTGCAGTATTTTGCTTTTTTATTTTTAAAACTGTATATTTACAAAATAGTAAATATAATAGTGCAGTGGCCAGGCAGTAGCTTCCTCGATTCCCAAGGACGTGCCTCTATGGTTTCCCACTACCACCGCTCATGCGAGGCTGTGAGGGGGTGCATTGGCGCAACCTGTGATCTCTGTGTTCCTTGAACACAGCAGATCACAGATCGGGGTACAAGGCCAATGTGTGTTGCAGCCATCAGCTGTGTTTCCTCTCACACAGAGAGCGCGTGTGAGAGGAGACAGAGACAATTTGTGTTTACTGTGAGTTTACTGTGATTTTACTGTGTCATTTACAGGTGCAGCCATCTACATTGTTCTGATTGCTAGTTACACCAGTGTGAAGTGTCAAACACCAGTGGAGTCAGCTACAGTGTCCTGATTGCTAGCCACACCTGTCCCAGTGTCACCAGTGAAGCCAGCAACACCTGCACCAGTGTCATCAGTGCAGCCAGCAACACCAGAACCAGTGTCACCATTGTAGCCAGTAACACCTGTCCCAGCGTGACCAGTGCAGCCAGCAAAAACTTTACCAGTGTCAGACCAGTGCGCACCAACAACCGCCTTTTCCGATCACCGTCACACCAATACAGTGTCACAAAGCTAGCATAACCTGATCACCAACCAGAACCAGTGTCCTGAATTCCATATCCAAAAAAAATATTCAAAAGTGAGGAGGACTTTCAGATTCTGAGCATGATAGATGGGAGTGGCGGGGAGGAGATCTCACAATAGATTCAGCCAGCTACTCAGTAACAACTAGGGATGGGCGAATGGTTCGGCCCGAGCATAAGTTCGGACCGAACTTTGGTTGTTCGGATGTTCTGGGAACACCGAACAATATGCAGTGTTTGGGGCAAATTCGAAAGCCGCCGGAACACCGTTAAAGTCTATGGGACATTAACATGAAAAGTAAAAAGTGTTCATTTTAAAGGCTTATATGCAAGTTATTGTCAAAAAAGGGTTTGGGGACCCGGGTCCTGCCCCAGGGGACATGTATCAATGAAAAATTATTTTTTAAAAACGGACGTTTTTTCGGGAGCAGTAATTTTTTTAATGCTTAAAGTGAAACAATAAAAATGAAATATTCCTTTAAATATTGTGCCTGGGGGTGTCTATAGTATGCCTGTAAAGTGGAAAATTGTTCCCGTGTTTAGAACAGTACCACAGCAAAATGACATTTCTAAAGGAAAAATTGTCATTCAAAACTGATCATGGCTGTAATGAATTGTCGGGTCTCAGCAATATAGATAAAACTCATTGAAAAAAAGAACATGGGTCCCCCCCAGTCCATTAACAGGCCCTTTGGGTCTGGTATGATTAAGGGGAACCCTGAACCAAAATTAAAAAAAAAAAAATGCGTGGGGGTCCCCCCAAATTCCATACCAGACGCCTGGTATGAATATTAAGGGGAACCCGAACTAAAATGTAAAAAAAAAATTGCATGGGGTCCCACTAAAATCCATACCAGGACCTTCGGGTCTGATATGGAAATAAAGGGGAACCCTGTGACCAATTTTTTAAAAAAATGGCATAGGGGCCCCCCAAAATCCATACCAGACCCTTATCTGAGCACGCAACCTGGCAGGCCGCAGGAAAAGAGGGGGGACGAGGGAGCGCCCCCCCTCCTGAACCGTACCAGGCCACATGCCCTCAACATGGGGAGGGTGCTTTACGGTAGCCCCCAAAGCACCTTCAAATCAAGTTATAAAATGCTGCGCTATCAAAATGATAAATATAAATATATAATTAATAAAGTGGTATTGTGCTCTCTCGTGACATGTAAAAATTGTCCAAAATACTATACATTAATGTGCAATAAACTTCAATAAATAAATTAATTAATAAGAGTGCTTCAATAAGCCTGTGAAAAAATATATATAAATATTCCAAAATATTTGTGCAATATTCAATATTTCAAGAAAAAAATCATCCATGCGATTCAGTGTTGCATCCATGCAATGCAGTGCTGTATCTCTGTAATTCATTGGTAGTGCAATGTTCAAACAATATTAGGTAAAAAATTCCAAAGAAATATCATCCATGCGATTCAGTGCTACATCCATGTAATTCAGTGTTGCATCTGTGCGATTTGGTGCTGTGTAGCTTAGTGCTATGATCAAATTAACAGTCCATAAACATTCCAAAATCCATCCATGTGTTTCAGTGAACACAAACTAGAGTGCTGTGTGCTCATATAAGTGCTCCCCCCAGGTGATAGCCCCTCACCTTAGGGCATGTGACCTTGCGATTAAGCTTGGTCAAAATGCACCTTAGAACTTCTATGGGTTCAGTATTGTAACGAGCCCCTTTGCTCGCTCGGTTCCACTCTCCCGACACTCCTCTGCTGCTATAGAATCAGATTGCAGATCGCACCATCTAATTGCTCGGTCATCCAATGCTCCGGGATTAGAAACAACAGCTATGTGCCGTTCTAACCCAGTTGTGATAGCTCAGAACAAACACCAGGCAGGCTGTATGTAAGTTCAACCAGGAATCTCTTTTATTGCAAAATACAGGCTCTTTTATACACTAAAAGTGGAGGTGCATACCTCCGGCTCATATTACTCTGAACATACACCTGTGACCAGAAACCTAATTAACATGGGCTAATTAACTAATCCCTTTAAACAGCCTAGATGACTCAGACATGACCTTTAGGCCAGACTGGCCGTCTTGTAGCTCAGAAAACACAATCAACATAGACTCTTCTTCACACAATAGCAGAGTTAATTAACACAAACAACAATGGGGATCTAATGACTTTTAGATCCCATAGTAGACTTATTTACAATACACATTCTAGCAGGCAACAGACAGGTGGCTGGAACTGACATCAGCGTCTCCTAACAGTATTTGTCCCAGCATTATGAATCAGCCACTATTCCAAGCTTCATGATAATACTCCCCCCTGGGAAACAGTCCAACAGCCACAGTGGGACCCCGAACGGGTCAACTCGAGGATGTTGGAAAAGTAGTCTTAAGGTTCCAGGCCCGTCTGCCGGGATAACCCATCCACATTCCTGTTTTGAGGCCCTGGCCGATATTGTATGGTGAAATTGTACGTTGGCAAAGCCAGGCTCCCCCTTAGTAATCGGCCGTTCTCTCCCACCACCCGGTTAAGCCATATCAAAGGATTGTGGTCCGTCATGATGGTAAAAGAGCGTCCATACACATAGGGTTGCAATTTTTTTAAAGCCCAGACTAAGGCAAAACACTCTTTTTCCACGGCAGCATATCCAACTTCAGGGGGTAGCAACTTGCGGCTGAGATACGCCACCGGGTGCTCTTTCCCGTCATCGCCAACTTGACTTAGTACGGCTCCCAGTCCGAACATGGAGGCATCAGTATGAATGACAAAGTGTTTGTTAGGATCGGGTGCCGCCAGTATGGGAGCTTGTGTTAGGGCAGCTTTTAACTGATGAAACGCTGTCTCGCACTCAGGGGACCACAGGTCCTGTCTAGGGAGGGTCTTTTTGGTCAGGTCTGTCAGGGGTTTGGCTATGTCACTATAGTGGGGTACAAACTTCCTGTAGTACCCTGCTGTCCCTAAAAATGCAAGTACCTGGGTCTTGGTTCTGGGAACTGGCCAGTTTAGGACGGCCTCGATTTTTGCAGGTTCTGGCCTCTGCTTCCCACACCCCACTCTATGTCCCAGATATTGCACCTCAGACATCCCGATATTACATTTGTCTGGCTTCAGGGTCAGGTTAGCAGCTCGGATCCTACCTAGCACTATTTCCAGGTGTCTAAGATGTTCCTCCCATGTCTGGCTATAGATTGCGATGTCATCAAGATATGCGCATGCAAAATCTTGCAGACCATCGAGGAGTTCATCTATCATCCGCTGGAAGGTAGCCGGAGCATTCTTCATCCCGAATGGCACTACCCGAAACTGGTAAAGGACGAACAGGGTGATGAAGGCCGACTTTGGAATTGCTTCCGCTTCCAAGGGAATCTGCCAGTACCCCTTACATAAGTCAATAGTCGTCAGATAATGTCCCTGAGCTATTTTGTCCAGCAATTCATCCACTCGGGGCATAGGGTAGGCATCTGTCACAGTACAGTCATTCAGTCACCTATAGTCCACACAAAATCGGGTTGTGCCATCCCGTTTTGGGACTAATACTACAGAGGAAGCCCAGGGGCTTGCCGATGGTTCGATCACCCCTAACTCGAGCATCTCCCTAATCTCCGCTCTCATCCCTTCTTGCACTGCTCCGGGAATCCTATAGGCTGGTTGTCTCAGGGGCTTCTGACCGGGGGTCTCTACCTTGTGCACAGCTATGTGAGTGTACCCAGGGAGTGCCGAGAACATCTCCTGCCGGTCCTGGAGTAATTCTCTGGCCTGTTCTCGTTCTTGGGATCCTAATCTATTTCCTAGCCGTATATCTTCCACACCTCTGGAACAGTTACTGATTTCGGGAAGCTCCAGCATTGGTAGATATTCAGAGTCCCCGGTGGCAGGAGCGCAAATGGCGGCTACGGCCTCAGTCCTTTCATGATAGGCCTTAATCATATTAATGTGGAACGTCCTCTTAATGTTTGTGTCTGCACAGCTGGCAACCACGTAGGTGGTATCGCACAGCTGTTTTACCACCTGATAGGGGCCCTGCCAGGAGGCCTGTAATTTATTTTGCTTCAGGGGTTTTAGTACTAGGACTTTCTGTCCAATATAAAAGGTGCGATTCCATGCAGACCGATCATACCAAACCTTCTGCTGACTCTGGGCCGATTGCATATTCTCATGTACTAGATTGGTAAGTTCCCGCAGGCGCTCCCTGAGTTCCAAGACATAACTAAGGATGGGGAGGCCTTCTGGATCCTCTACCCCCTCCCACTGGGCCCTCACTAAGTCTAAGGGCCCCCTAACCCTTCGCCCATACAACAGCTCAAATGGGGAAAACCCTGTGGACTCTTGGGGTACCTCTCTATAGGCAAACAGTAGATGGGGAAGATATTTCTCCCAATCCTTCCTACTCTCCACGAAGGCCCGAAGCAGCTGCTTCAGGGTCCTGTTAATTCTCTCACACAGCCCGTTAGTCTGCGGGTGGTAGGGGGCGCTCTAGAGGGGTTTAATCCAAGAGAGACGCCAGAGCTGCTGCGTCAGCTCGGCTGTGAACTGGGTACCCTGATCGGACAATATCTCCTGGGGAAACCCTACCCTAGTGAATACCCGCAGTAAGGCATCTGCTACTGTATAGGCCTGGATATTGGATAGGGGAATGGCCTCCTGGTAGCAGGTGGCATAATCCACCACCGTAAGAATATACTTCTGCCCAGTGGCACTGGGGCGGGCCAGTGGGCCTATAGTATCAACCGCTATGTGGCTAAAGGGTTCTCTAATGATCGGCAGGTTTTGGGTGATCCCCTGTCTTCCCTACTTTCTGACAAGTCTCACAGGTCCGGCAGTATTCTCGCACCTCAGCATGTAACCTGGGCCAGAAGAACGCATGAGACAACCGACTCCGGGTCTTAGCTATCCCTAAATGGCCAAGGGGATGTCGTGAGCCAGCCGCAATAGCTCCCGTCTGTATTTCTGGGGTACAACTAGCTGTTTGTGGGGACCCTGTTGCTTACCGGTACCCATTCCCTCAGTGTAACGATATAGAAACCCCCCTCCCACTCTATTCTGTCTTCCCCCAACCCCCCTGGATCCTTGCCCGCCCTGTCCCGATAACCAGCTAATGTTGGGTCATTCTGAGACCCTTGCCTAATGTCGGAGGGAGAATCCCAGGACACAGGGTTGTCAAGTCCGGGTAATGTAGGAGGATTTGGTCTTACCTGGGTCCCCATAGGAGTGGAGTTGCCTTGAAGTTGGCTCTGACGTTGTGTGGTCACGGCCATGGTGGCCTCTGGGGCATATGAGGAAGTCAAATGCCCCAAATCATTCCCCAAAAGTACTTCCGCGGGTAACTCACGTAGTAATCCCACTCGCACCTGTTGCTCCCCTGTACCCCAATCCAAGAGGACTTGGGTGGTGGATATATGTAGCACCTGGCCCCCTGCTACCCTGACTGCAACAGTCTGGCCAGTCCGGGCCAACTGGCGAATCATGTGAGGCTGGATGAGGGTAATTGTAGCCCCGGAATCGCGGAGTCCCTGGGCCGGCTGCCCATTAACCCATACTGCCTGACGATGGTGCTGCCAGTTATCTCCGTCAGCAGCTTGGATGGGATCAGCCTCAAAAAGTTTGCCAAACTCTTACTGAACATCTCGATCGTTGGGCTCGTTCTGGAAGCAATGAGCCACTGGTCTGGATGCATGAGCAGTCTCTCGTGGATCGGGTAGGACAATATCGCTGAAGATGACCGGTTTGGTTACAGGTATAGCACTTAGGTCCGTTAGGAGGGTTGGGTCGGGTTGGGGGTCTAGAGCCAGACCACTGAGGTACTGAAGTTGGGTTAGAGGCTGGTAAACTGGGCTGAGATAGTGGATAGCGCTCGCTTACGCCTGACCTTCGAGAGTCCAGATATTCATCAGCCAAAGTAGCCGCTTGCTGTACAGTCTGTGGTCGCTTATCTCGCACCCAATCCCGTACTACCAGAGGGGTGTGGTTAAAGAACTGTTCTAAGAGTACTAACTGGGTGATGTCCTCTATGGTATGAGCGTGGCTTCCCTGGAACCAGCCCTTAAGGTTCCACTGCAGACGATGTGCCCACTCCACATATGTTATGTTGGCTTGTTTCCGGGATTCTCTAAACTTACTCTGACTGGCTTCGGGTGTAATGGCAAATCGGGCTAGCAGAGCTTCTTTTACCCGGTCATAATCTTTAGCGTCCTCGTCCTCCAGGGCCCGATACGCATCGGCTGCTCTGCCAGTCAAATTACTCGCCAGTAAGGCAACCCAATCTTGGGACAGTACATTATGTATCTGGCATAGTCTCTCAAAGTCCTGCAGGAACGCTTCAATTTCCTCCTCTCCTTCCTTAAATAGTTTGAACTCCCGAAAGGGTAACTTACGGAAAGGCGCTGTATCTTTAGGTGTTGTCTTCAATTGCCGTATTTCCACCATTCTCCGCTCATGTTGCCGCTCTAGTTCTCTCTCTTGTCACTCATCCTGCAGCTGGATGTCTCTAATGGCATTCTGTATGGCGGTCTCTGATGGGTTAGCACCATATAATGCCAACCGCTCTCGAACTCATTGCTGAAACAAGTCTTCAACTGACCGGGGTCCCGCATCACCATCCCTCTGATCCATCTTGGCTAGCTCACTGATCAGGGTGGCCTTGTTCTTTGTCCCACCGGTCCCTCAACGGCTCTCAAGTAAGTCTTTCAGCATGGCTCTCCTGCAGGCTGCATAGCTGGCCATTCACTGTGGTGGTTTGGAGTGTCCCAGTAACTGGAGAGCAAATCCCACTGCTGCCACCAATGTAACGAGCCCCTTTGCTCGCTCGGTTCCACTCTCCCGACACTCCTCTGCTGCTATAGAATCAGATTGCAGATCGCACCATCTGATTGCTCGGTCATCCAATGCTCCGGGATTAGAACTACAGCTATGTGCCGTTCTAACCCAGTTGTGATAGCTCAAAACAAACACCGGGCAGGCTGTATGTAAGTTCAACCAGGAATCTCTTTTATTGCAAAATACAGGCTCCTTTATACACTAAAAGTGGAGGTGCATACCTCCGGCTCATATTACTCTGAACATACACCTGTGACCAGAAACCTAATTAACATGGGCTAATTAACTAATTCCTTTAGACAGCCTAGATTTTCATTTTTATTGATTCACTTTAAAAAAAAAACACATTTGTATTGATACATGTCCCCCGGGGCAGGACCCCAAACACTTTTTATGACAATAACTTGCATTAAAATGAGCACTTTTGATTATTCATGTTTGTGTCCCATAGACTTTAATGGTGTTCATGTGTTCTGCCAAATTTTTTGCCTCTTCGGTATGTTCTGGTGCGAACCGAACCGGGGGTGTTCGGCTCATTCCTAGTAACAACCTCTGATTCAGAGAATGAAAGGGTTTCTAAAAAAAACAATCAGGCATAATGAACAGAAGCAGGCAAGACCCAGCAGCACAGTACATTCTGGTAAGTGGTGAGCAACAGGATTGTTGTGCGTATTTCATATGATTACAAAATAAGCAAACAGTGTGACCAGGGAGTGGGAAAAGTGAATAGAATTCTAGGATGCATCACTAGAGGGATCACCAGCAGGAGGAATGAGGTCCTGATTCCTCTATATAGATCTTTATTGAGACTTCATTTAGAATAAATTAAGTCCAGTTCTGGAGACCTCACATACAAAAAAAAATTGATATGCTAGAATGAGTCCAGAGACGGGTAACAAAAATGGTGAAGGGAGTGGGGGATAAAACATACTGAGAGGGACTTCAGGAACTTAATATGTACAGTCTGGAGGAAAGAAGGCAAAGGGGTTGAAACCTTTAAATACATCAAGGGGCGAATAAGGTTCAGGAGGGCAGTTTTTTCAATATCAACCCTTTCATGACTAAGCCTATTTTTGAAATTTGTTGTTTACAAGTTAAAATCCATATTTTTTGCTAGAAAATTACTTAGAACCCCCAAACATCTAGAGAATAAAATGGAGATTGTTGCAATATTTAAAATCACATGGTGCAGCGGTGTTTTAAACGCAAATTTTTAAGGGACACTTTCGTGAATTTTAAAAAATCAAAACAGTTACCCCAATTTTTTTGTATAATGTGAAAGATGATGTTACGCTGAGTAAATAGATACCAAACATGTCATGCTTTATAATTGCACGCACTCGTGGAATGGCGACAAACTACGGTACCTAAGAATTTCCATAGGCGACGCTTTAATTTTTTTTACGGTTACCAGGTTAGCGTTACAGAGGAGGTCTAGTACTAGAATTATTGCTCTCGCTCTGACGATCGCGGCGATACCTCACATGTGTGATTTGAACACCGTTTACATATGCGGGCGCGACTTCCGTATGTGTTTTCTTTGCTGCGCGAGCTCGCGGGGACAGGGGCGCTTTAATGTAAACATCCCTTGTAATAGGAATAGTGCATGACAGGTCCTCTTTATGGAGAGATGTGGGGTCAATAGGACCGTACATCTCTCCTCCAGGCTGGAAAGCCTGAGAAAAAACAAAAAACAAAATGAATGCACAGCAGTGTTTACAACTGCCAGGCCGGATGTGATGTTATGTGACGTTTTGACCAAGAGTCATAGAGACTGCCAGGGACCCTCTGGTCCTCGGTATTCTCAATAGTAAACTTCCACCACCCGGGGACGCCCCCGACACTAGAAGTGTGATACCAGTGGAAGAAGCATAGATCTTCCAATATCATTTTAGAAAGGGAAAATAGAAGTATTGTTACCAATATAAAAATGTAAACAAAAGGAATTTAAAAAGTATTTTGGTGTAGTAAATTTAGTAACTTGCAACTTTAAGACATTTGTAAACATCTCAGTTTTTTCTTTACTGAGGGTTTAAATTTGTTTGAGCAAATTACAATTATACTATTACCTTATTGGCCAAGGACAAAAAAATGGTCATGTGTTTGTAAACATTTAGCAAACAATAGTTTGTGTGCAGATCAAAGCCTCCAATGTTCAGTATTTAGGCAGTTCAGAATGCAGTTTTTTTTTCTTTTTGAAGGTTCTTTAAAACTTTAAATTTAAACACAAGTCAGTCCCTTTACTACCAATGTTAGGAATAAAAATTGAACACAAGCATAGCAAGAACAATTACTTGCCTGTTAAGCATTCTCTGTTGTACAACATAATTAAAGCCTTATATTCTGCAACTAGTTGATTAAAATTTTCAAAAGCCTATTTGTCAACTAAAATTAAAAGGTAAAATATTCCATAATAGTTTAAAATTGTTAGTTAATATGCTGTCCTTTCTGTGACCATTTTTTTCTGAAACGTTCTTCTCCTATCTGATGGTGTCTTCTAAATCAAAAATACAATCGCGTATGACTTTTGTCAAATGGTCTCTAAAAAAAAAAAGTGGCATGGTAGATATGCTTCTTAGAAATAGGAATTAAAAATATAAATTTGTGCAATTCAGTAAATCGGTTTACTCCAAGATTCACAGGTAATGGGTGATTTTTATTCTGAGCATTCACAGCAATTATTGAGCATGTATGCATTTGTTACATTATCTGGCCTCCCTAATTTCCAGCACCTCTATTTGTTGAGTTGTGAAAAAGAGGTGGGGGATAGTATCCTTTGTTAGGTGAGTAGGCACATGGCAAATTACAAGCAGAAATGGGCAAATCTGCCTGGGTCAGAGTCAGTGGCCATTTATCGAACCCCATTTTAAATCCAACTTTAATCTGAACCCCACTGAAGTCTATCTAGTTGCCTACCTTCAGCGTGTTACAAACGCCTAATAAATTTTTTCCTTTGTACTTCAGGCATGTCTTGTACATCCTTGAGACTGCATGCAGTTGCTTATCTCCCCTGCTCGTTCACATGCTCAGCTCTGTGAGACCCCGTGTGTGTAGAAGGGGACCTGCTGAGGCTAAGATCAGGAGCCAGTCAGAAGCATTTCTCATTAAATGATCACTGTGACAGCCAATCACAGTGACCATTAAGTGTACACCATATTCTGGCATCATATATTTTGCATGTGTAAATGTTACATCAGCAGCATTGCATGGTTAATTTAAAATTGGCAACTTCAATTAAAAACTTTTTTTTGTCATTTCGGCATAGAAATTTTTTCCAGCAGTAATAGGCCTGAATTAAGTGGTCAAAGTAGCAGCCAAAATAGATCTACAAGCTATAGATAGGTAGATAGGTTTAAACTAAACTATATATATATATTAAAGCTAAAGCTCTCAACTTCATTATTTTTGGACACTGGCAAAACATTTTTATAGTATAGCTTGTGACCCTTTTTTTCACAGTACCAAACTGCAGTGCAAAATTTGAATACTACAGATATAGCACATTTTTATTCTAAAATGAACATTCAGAGGTCAAGACTGGGTAGGTGTTATCTTGCAATAAAAGCTAAGGTGCAGCTTTTGAGTAGGAAACTTAAAAAGTTCTAAAAATAGAAATAATTGTATTTGTGTATAATAATGCTAGCAAAAATTTGTAGTGACTCCATGCACTGTATGTAAGTAAATTTTACTAGACCACAGTTTCCCAGGGAGAGACCAGGTAGATTTTAATCCAAAAATATAATCCGAGATGTATATGACATATTTACAAACTCCATGCGCTGTATGAAAGCACCTTTTTTGGGCTGTAGTTCTACTGGGAAAGATCTGGCAGTTTTAATTAAGAAATTATAATAAGAATGCAATTGTTTCACAGAAAAAAAGTCAGAAAAATATTGTACTGCTTTCAAGCACAGTATTTAGGCACTTTTTTGCCAGTTTTCAAAGAAGAGACACCAAGCAATTTTTAATCAAGAAATTACACAGAAAAACAAGCCGGCAAAATATATTACTGACACTTTTACTGGGCAGGGCAGTGGAATGGACTGCAAACTAGGAGACACGGAGCATGATTTACCCTGCAGGAAACATTAAAAATTTAGCAGCAAAGACCCATCTGCACCATCTGCAGAAACATTAACTGACCTTTCACACTGGGGCATTTTTCAGGCGCTTTAGCGCTAAAAATAGCACCTGTAAAGCCCCTGAAAAATGCCTCATCTGCAGTCCCAGTGTGAAAGCCCAAGTGCTTTCACACTGGGGTGGTGCGCTTGCAGGACGTTAGAAAAAGTCCTGCAAGCAGCATCTTTGGGGCGGTTTGTGTATACACTGCTCACAAACCGCCCCTGCCTATTGGAATGCATGGGCAGCGCTGCCAAAGCACCTGCAAATCGCTTCGGAAGCGGTGCTACACGTGCACTTTTAACCCCTTTTTAACCCCTTCTAGAGGTTAAAAGTGCCCTGCTCCTGCCCAAATAGCAGCACCAAAGCAGTAAAGCGCCGCTAAAACTAGAGCCGCTTTACTGCTACTGCTCTCACCACCCCAGTGTGAAAGAGCTGTAAGTGTGGCACCTTTACAGTGTCTAATCACCAGAATAGGCCACAAATCTTTGCGACACAATGCAGGATTAACTCGGCCAAAACAAGTACAAATTTTGTAGTTGAAGCCCAGCTGTGGAAAAATTATGTATGGCACCTTTGCAATTCCAGAGCAGCAGAATGGGGCAGAAAAGGCCCCAAAAACTAGTAATGATGGAAGACCAGCAGTTGTGCCAGGAGCTAGTTATGGTGGCAGGCCAACAGTAGTGCCAGGAGATGGTAATGATAGTAGGCGAGGTGGAAGGACCGGGTAATGGTTGCAGAAGATAGTAATAGTGACAGGCCAGGAGATGGTTATGAGTGGCAGGTAATCAGTGTTTTTTAGGAGATTGTTATATGGAAAGAGGTGGTATTGTCAGAAGACCAGCAGTGGTGGAAGGAGCTTGTAATGGTATCAGGAGATGATAATGTTGGTGAACCATCAGCAGTATCATAACATTGTTACGGTGGAAACTGTTAAGGGTGGCAGGTCAACAGCAGAGAACGAGACTGGTGACAGGAAATGATAGAGGTGGCAGGGTAACTGAGGTGACAGGAGCTTGTAATGGTGTCAAGCCAGCTTCAGTAGCAAGAGGTGGTAATGGTGTAAGGTATATTAGTTTTTTTGAGGCTTGAATATAAAAAATGTAGTTTTTAGCTTTAGCTATAGGGGTTGTGTAAAATTTTTTATGAAAGTAAGCCAGTCCACTGTGGTCCTCAATTCGAAGTGTGTCTGCATCTGAACCCCAACTTCTTAGTGCCAAGAGGGACAACAGAGTCCTCAATGATCTAAACCCACTTACATACAACTGGAGTTGGGGGGGTGAAACATACCCATAGAAGCCCACCCAATGTCCTCCTACTCCTCATTGTCCCAAACCTCTTCCCCATACTCTTGCTCAGCGTTCTGCTGTCTCTACCTCACACTAGGTATCTGAGAACCCCCTAAAGGAGACTTCCAGATTCCAATAAGCCTCCTGCGTGCAGACCTCAAAACTACCAGCCAGGGTTGCCCCAACTTTCCTGGCCAGCAAGGTTGCATGCTAAAATTAATGGTCTGTGGATTTTTACAGGCAGCACTCGCTTAAAATCCATAGTCTTTTTTATTTTAATTTTTGCTAAAGTGACATTTATAAAGAAAGAATTATATAGTTTATATTGTCAGCAAATGACATTACATTGCCAGATTGTTTTTTTTAGAAAAAACAAAACAGAAAATAGACCTTCCAAAGGTTCATAGCAGACCAATAGAGGGGGTCTGTGCGGTTTATTTTCTAAAAGGGAACTGTTAATAAAATGACATTTTACATTTTAAACACTTTTGTTCCTTTGTAAATGTCAGTGCTGCCTCAGCACTTTCTATACATCACAAAGATGTGCCCCCTTACAGGCAGGATTAGGGCACCCCTAGGCATACTAGTTAAAGGAATTGGGCATTTTTAGTGTTTCACTTTAAAAATCACTGCTCCCAGCCAAATGGAAACTTTAGACATTTTTTTTCATTGGTATATGTTCCCCAAGGCAGTGCCCACCCCCCAATTCTGTTTTTTTCCTACACCCCCTTGCCTATTAGCCCAGAAAATTTTAATTTGACAGATTCTGCTCTAAACAAAGGCACAAAGACACTGGCATGTTTAAAAGACACAACAGGTGCAAGAATAGAGGTTGGAAGCAGGAACACATTGAGAATTGGTGAGAACAGATTGGGAGACACACTGAATATTGGGGGTACAGAGATCACACTGAAAGGCACTGGGAGACACTTTCAAACGGGGGGGGGGGGCAAACTAAAGGAACACTAAGAACTAGTAACTCTCAGAACATAGAACACTAGGAATATAGGGGGTTACTTGGAATCTTCTCAGAAAGCCAGGGACACAAGGAAGTACTTGGGGTACTCTAGGAATCTTTTTCACTAGGAAATACTGAAGGACACTAGGAATTGTCTCTGATTAGAAACACTGGAGGACACTTCTTGCAAATACAAAGTCACTGGGGGACCTGGCACTAGGAACCCTAGCTGTTGCTCATGCCATTCCTAGAGTAATAAGTCCAGCCTAAATACAATCCAAATTCCCCAAAAAATGGGACGCTGTATAAAATCTACAAAAAACTGAATGCAATGATATACAAATCTCATAAATCTATATTTTATTCACAGTAGAAAATAGAAAACATATCCAATGTTTAAACTGAGAAAATGTACCATTTTTAGAAAAAAATAAGTTCATTTTGATATTGATGGCAGCAATACATTTCAAAAAAGTTTAAACAGGGCAACAAAAAGTTGGCAAATCAAATAGTGCTAAAAAGGAACAGCTAGAAGAACATTTTGCAACTAATTAGGTTAATTGGAAACACGTCAGTAGTAAAGGTGGGCAGAGGTTAACCAATCTGTGAAAAGCTGCATTTAAAAATTGTTGAACAATTGCAGAATAATTTTCCTGAATGTAAATTACAAAGACTTTGAATAAATCATTATCTACAGTATATCATTTCATCAAAAGATTCAGAAAATCTAAAGAAATCTCTGTGCACAAGGGACAAGACCAAAACGCAAAATATTCATTGACTATAATCTTTGGGCCCTCAGATGGCACTACATTAACAACAGGCATGATTCTATGATTGATATAACTGCACGGACTCAGGAATACTTTAAAAAAAATCATCGTCTGTGAACATAGTTCACTGTGCCATCCAAAAAATCAAGGTAATGTTCTAACATGCTAAAAAGAAACCATATCTTAATATGACCCAGAATGCCGCCATCTTTGCTGGGCCAAAGCTCATGTAGAAAAACTGTTCTGTGGTCAGACAAATCAAAATTTGACATTTCTTTTGGCAATCATGGGTGCCATATCCTCCAGACTGAAGAGGAAAGAAACCTTCAAGCTTGTTATTAGCATTCAGTTCAAAAGCTGCATCTCTGACGGTATGGGGGGCATTTGAGCATATGGAATGGGCATCTTGCAAATCTGGAAAGGCAGCAACAATGCTTAAAGATATATCCAGGTTTTAGAGCAGCATATGCTCCCATCCAGGTAACACCTTTTTTCAGGAAAGGCCTTGCATATTTCAGCAGGGCAGAGCTAAATAGTGTTGTTCGGCCCAAGTAGGATGGATGTTTTGCAGGGTGTTTGCCCCGCCAAACACCCTACAATGCACTGCGCGCTGCACAGTGCATTCTGTGCCCTGATTGGGCAAAGCTTTGCCCAAGAAAGGGACAGTGTAAGCTGGTTGTTAAGGAGCGGGGCCAGGAAGCGGGCCGTGGCGTCCTTAACAACTGCTGATGAGTCATCAGCTGTCAATGGATGCAGGTTAAAAAAAATGGCATGGGGTCCCCCCCCAAAATCCATACTAGACCCATATATGGGCATGCAGCCTGGCAGGTCAGGAAATAGGGGGGAGCGCCCTCCCTCTTGAACCATACCAGGTCAACATGGGGGGGTGCTTTGGAGCAGGGGGCTCTGATAGGGACAAGGTTCTCTTCCCAACAAACCTGGGCTGTGGTTGTCGTGGTCTGTGGGTGAGGGTTTATGGGAACCCGGAAGCCCTTTTTAACAAGGGGGCCCCCATATCCTGCCCCCCTATGTACATAGTACCCCTACCCATTTACCAAAAAAGTGTGCAAAAAAATGAAAACAGGAGACAAGTTTTTGACAAATCCTTTATTAAAAAATAAGAAACAATCATCAATCATGCTGCCCGCCGCATTGCCAACCTGAAAAAAAAAAATGCTCAGCCTTCTAGGACGGCTGCCCACCCATATGCCCCCCTCCGTGCTTTGTCATTTCTTATATAGGCAAGGGCAGGGCCACCTGGCAACATCACCTGTTTGCCCACCCCCTTGTAACATCACAGACAGGTGCATCCTGGGCCAGCGACATCACAAGGGGCAGTGCGACCAGTTGACGTATCCAGGTGGCTCCACCTCTTACCTACATAAGAAATGTCAAATGTCCGAGCCTGCAGTTTTTTTTCTTTTTTGGGTGCGGCGGGCGGAGTGATTGACTCTGGATTTACATCGGGGAACACATTTTTTTTATTTTTTAATAAAGGAATTGTCAAAAACTGAGTATTTTTATTACTTTTTGAAACATTTTTGGTGAATGGGTAGGGGTTCTCATTCACATACAGGGGGGCGGGATCTGAGGGCTCCCTTGTTAAAGGGGGGTTCCAGATTCTGATAGGCCCCCACCCGCAGACTCCCACAATGGGAATGAAGCTCTTGTCCCTACAAGGTGCTTTGAGGTGGGGGGCCTGACCTGCTGGGCTGCATGCCCGGATAAGGGTCTGGTAATGGATTTTGGGGGCCCCACGCTGTTTTTTTTTTTTTCATTTTGGTGCGGGGTTCCCCTTAAAATCCATACAAAACCTGAAGGGTAGGTAGGTGACACAGGGTCCCTTATAAATGGAAGTAGGACAGTCTATTTAGTTATAAAAAAATTACAGCATAAGTGACATTCAGACTTACACCCATAGAATGTGACAGCTGTTCCCCATTTTCAAAAAAGCATGAGGTACTTGCTGAACATATATTTCCATTTCTATAAATATAAATATTTTCTGTGATTTAAAGGTGTATGCTGTATAATTGCTTTATGCTTCTGTGCTCTACCATGCTATGCAACACACACAAAAAAAGCTGAGCATGTGCCTAGGTGCTAAGGTGCGAAAACATAAAGAGTGTTAACAAATTACTCCCTACATTTTACTGGCCACACAAAAACATTAGTGACAACAAAATGGTGTTCCTGGGTACTAAAGCTCGCAAAAAAAAAAAATGATCAGATGAGAATGAGTGTTGGTGCTAATCAAATTCTACTAAAAGGAAAGTAGAGACCAGACGATAAGCCCAGGCTTTGCCATATTTCTCCTGGTATCAGAAAAAAGACAAAAGAAACAGCTCTACTCTTGATAGAAAGATGTAATCCTCATTTATGAGTTACTCAGTGATATATCCATTCAAAGGTCTTCTGTCTCTATAACCAAAACAAAGCTGTAAGAAGCTACAGTATGGACCATAGCAAAGCACAGTTTATGTGCCTCTTTGTATCCAAGATGTGTGCAGATAGACAATATAAGAGGTTTTTTTTTTCTTTTTTTTTTTACTGGATACTACAGGGTAACTCTGAATCTGAGGCTATATCAATCAATGGAAAGAACTGATGCAGACATTGAACTGTGGCCTATGACCTGCCAAGAATATAAAAAAAAGTTTGTTACTCTCTAACTCATACATACACAGGACCAATGCCAGAGACAATAGGATAACAATCTGTACACAATGTCACACAATTTATACATAATTGCAATTTAAAGTAGTACTAAAGGCTAGGCATTTTTTAACCAAATACATTCACAGAATTAAAAGAGAAGAATGGGATTTTTTTTTATCCCATATTCATACTTACCTAGGTCTGATGCTGCATCTGTCCCCCGCCGCCTCTTCACTGATAACTGAGCCACCAAACACCATCAATGGCTCGGTTCTCTCACCTCCCCGAGCGGAGAGCTGCTGCCTCCAGTCAGCATCTCTCCTGCTCTGCTCCTCCACCCTCATTTGAGCGCTAAGCTGTGGAGGGGTGGGGAGCGGCCATCTCAGCAGCTCGCTGAGATGCTGAGACTGCCATCAGTCCAGGCACCTGGTGGATTCAGACTTTCAAAGTCGGGATGACACGGAGCCTGGACTAATCCTGGTGAAGTCAGCAGAGAGTGGACTTCAGACCGCTCTCTGCTGAAAACAGGTCACAGGAGTGCAAAACGAATTGCACTCCTGTGATCCAAAGGAGAAGCCCAGACCAATGAGCCCAGGCTGGACTTCTCCTTTAAGATAAAAATGCCCCAGTACATTTACTATCCCCCAGTCCCTACTTACCTACTGTTCCTTTTCACCACCGCCAGGTCCTTCGCAATCTGCACTATTCCCCAAACTTCATTCTGTCTTGGAAGTGAGAGCATGGGAATGGCTTGCCAGGCTTTGTTTGTTTAAATGAATGCACATAGCCCTGGGAGCATGAGCACACACATGTTTGTTTAGCATCTGGATAATGGAGACACCTGCAAACAGAAAAGCAAAAGGCTGGGTCGGGGTCAAGCTGGAAAAATACAAATGTAAGTCTGGACGACATCAGTAAAAAAAATGGTTTAAATATCACTTTAACTATAAAACATTTATACATATGCACAGAAATCAGGAAGGCTTTCTTATTTGTTTAACCACTTGCCGACCGCATCACTTAAATGTAAGGGGCAGGGCGGCTCTACTGTGCTGGATCATGTACCTAGTACGTGATTTGGCACTTCCGGTCAGGAGGCGCGTGATGTGATTAAACACAGCACAAGCCGATCAGCAGGTGCAGGCCAATGGATGTCTGCTGGCACCCGCTGTTTGGTAGGGATGGTCCCGATGTTCGATCGTCAAACATTGGGTGTTTGTTTGTCCACAAACTAACCGAACATATGGGTTGTTCGTGGCGGAGCGCCCCATATGGCACTGTGAGATCGCAGTACATTGACGACTGCTGACTGGCCAAAGCATGCACCTGACCTGCATGCTTTGGCCAATCACAGCGTGATCTGCTGGGAGAGCCATGATTGGCCAAAGGCAGGGTGCCTTTGGCCAATCATGGCTCAGGGGGCTAAGTCCACACCCCACACTATATAAGGCTGCTTACACGGCGGCCGTATGTAGTGTGATAACATGGAAAGATTAAGAGAACTTGAGCTAGATTAGGCAGGCAGCTTATATATATATATATATATATATATATATATATATATACACACACACACAGTGCAGTCAGTGTAGAATATATATACAGTGCATTTAGTGTAGACTATATATACAGTGCAGGAAGTGCAGAGTATATAATACTGTGCATTGAAGTGGTTAAGGGGAACCCTATGACAGAATTAAGTAAAAACTGCACTGATAGATTTTTAAGGGGAACCCCACGCCAAAATTGAAAAAAAACCACGTGGGGTCCCCCAAAATCCATACCAAGCCCTTTGGGTCTGGCATAGATTTTAAAGAGAACTTCACTCCAAGATTAAAAAAAAAATTGGCGTGGGGACCCCCCAAAATCCATACCAGATCCTTATCCGAGCAAGCGGGAAAGGGGGGGACGAATGAGCTCCACCCATCTCCTGAACCATACCAGGCTGCTTGCCCTCAACATGGGGAGGGGGCTTTGGTGGGGACAAGGACCTCTTCCCATCAACCCTGGCCATTAGTTGTCGGGGTCTGCGGGTGGGGGGATTATTGAAATCTGGAAGCCCCCTTTAACAAGGAGGCCCTCAGATCCCACTCCCCTATGTGAATGGGTATCAGGTACATTGTACCCCTACCCATTTACCAAAAAAAGTCAGAGATTTTTTTTTCTATTTTTTGGGTCCTTCGGGCGGCGTGATTGAAGATAGATGTGCATCATACATTTTTTTACTTTTTAATAAAGGAACTGTCAAAAACTGTATATTGGGGTTTTTACTTTTTGACACTTTTTTTGGTGAATGGGTAGGGGTACCCAATACCCATTCACATATGGGGGGCAGGATCTGGGGGCCCCTTGTTAAAAGGGGCTTCCAGATTCCGATAAGCTCCCAACCCACAAACCCCGACAACCAATGGTCAGGGTTGTCGGGAAGAGGTCCTTGTCCCCATCAACATGGGGGCACCCCAAAGCACCCTCCCCATGTGGAGGACATGTAACATGGTATGATTCAGGAGGGGGGGCGCCCCTATCCAGTCCTCCAGGCTGCATGCTCAGATAAGGGTCTGGAATGGATTTTAGGGGGGCCCCGCGGCAATTTTTTCCTTGATTTTACATCTATATTGCCGGGACCTGGCAATACATTACAGCCGTGAGCAAGTTTGAATTCCATTTTTTCCTTTAGAAATGTCATTTTGCTGTGGCACTGTCAGAAGATATAGTAGACCAGACTGTGTGGACTGCACAGAAATAACCAAAAAAATGCATGAAAAGTGAATAACCCAACAAACCCACCAACAACAACAGTATCTACAGCAAGGGGCAGTACCAGAATCACAGATGTCAGCCAGGCCAGGGTCATACACAGCAGATCAGCAGAAGGACAAGGGAAGTTCCAGAAACATAAACATTAGCCAGGCCAAGGTCATACACGGGGAGATCAGAAGATGAGGGACTGGGAACCAACAGGACAGGGAGGGGATGGATCGGGCTGAAGGGTAAAGGAAAGGGTACAGGAAAACAGGAGGGACCGGGTCAGGATAAGCTCGGAAAAAGGTTAGATGCAGGCTCAGGATCGGGTAACAGGCAAACAAGGTCAGGGCTCAAGGAGAGAGATACCAAGGCAAGCATGTGAGGGCTTGCTGGGTATTTATAAGGCTGTCAATAATTGACCTCACATAACACCTGAGCGTAGAAGGTGCTGTCTGCTCCACACTGCTGGAATACACCCGCTGGTGGACACCGGTACTATGGCCCAAGGATCCAACAGTGCCACCAGCAGGTGAGTCCTCTTATTACAGGTCCTAGGTGTTGGACGACACCCGCTGGTGCACACTGGTACTGCGATCCAAGAGACCGACATCGTCACCAATGGGTGAACCTTTTCATGACAGTACCCCCCCTCAAAGGAGCAGCCTCCGGACACTCCAACTAGATGTAATTGTCCAAAGTTAATGGCCTCACACTGAACAACAGATGAGGGCATGTCAGGCTGGGCATCAGGTACTTCAGGCTGGGCAGCGGATACATCAAACCGGACATCGGGCACATCAGAGCAGACAGCGGGCACATCAGAGCAGGCAATGGGCACAACAGAGCAGACAGCAGGCTCCGGGTAGTCGAGCTGGGCAGCAGGCTCCAGGTCGTCGAGTTGGGCAGCAGGCTCCGGGTCGTCGAGCTGGGCAGCAGGCTCTGGAACATTAGGCCGAACAGCGAGCACCGCAAGGGCAGGCTGGATCACAGGCACCGGCTCAGCAAGCTGGGTAACGGGCCCTTGGCCCGTGGGCTGGGTAACGGGCCCCGGCTCAGCGAGCTGGACATCAGGCACTGGTCCAGCAAGCTGAATAACGGGTACTGGCTTAACAGGCCAGTTTAGCAGACTGGGTAACGGGAACCGGTTCAGCAGACTGGGTAACGGGCACCAGTTCAACAGACTGGGTAATGGGCACTGGTTCAGCAGGCTGAGACACGGGCATCGAAACTTCAGACTGAGACATGGGCATGAAACTTCAGGCTGAGACATCAGCACTGAAACTTCAGGCTGAGACACGGGCACCGAAACTTCAGGATGAGACACGGGCACCGAAAACTTCAGGCTACCAATATCAAGACATCAGGCTGGGAGGCAGGCAACGAGACACCAGGCTGGAAGGCAAGCAATGAGACATCAGGCTGGAAGGCAGGTACCAGGATATCAGACTGAGAAGTGGGCACATCAGATTGAGAAGCGGGCACATCAGACTGGGAAGCGGAGACATCAAGCTGGAAGGCAGGCACCGAGACATCAGGCTGGAAGGTGGGCACATAAGGCTGAAAAGCGGGCACATCAGGCTGAAAAGTGGAAAGCGGGCACCGAGACATTAGACCGGGCAGCAGGTACTGGAACTTCAGACTGGGCAGCAGACACTTTTATATCAGCTAATAGTGTCACTATTTCCTCTCGGGGATTATTGGCGGTGGAGGAATACTAAGATGTAAAGAAGGAGCGGAACTCCCCAGCCACCAGATCAGGGTCAGTAATTAGTTCCCCATTAGCAACACGAAGGGAGACCACAACAGGAGGCCTGTGCTCTAAATGGGCTAAATAATCCAAAAGGCGGCCCGCCCGTTCTCCACATTCATATACCCTCTGTTTATGGTAAAAGATTTTTCTTTCGGCTTTTTGGAAGTGAAGACTGTTTACAAGTCTAGTTTGTAATTTTAACTGATCTGCAGTGGATGATGTTGGGTCGGCCAGAAAAGCCCTTTCAGCCTCCACTAAGGATTGTTCTGCCTATATGACCACTTGAGAGGAGTTTTGACAGTATCTGAATATACTCTGGGATAACAGCATCCTGGCGTGTGATTTAAACACATCCCAAATCATCTCAAATGGTGCAGTATCTTTGTTAGTCTGGAAGAAAAATTCCCACTCCACCCCAACGTCCTCTAGTTCAGGAATAACCATCAGCCAAAAAGGGTTAAGTTTCCATGTATATGTCTTGGGGGAAGGGTCTGTTCGGAGTGTAATCCAGTACGGAGCATGGTCAGAAAGAACCCATGGGTTGAAACCCACCTTGCCTAATATGGGGAGGATAGCACGGGAAATCAGGATTAAATCTATTCATGACATAGCGTTGTACGATGAGGAGAAACACGAGAATGCCCTATCTGTGGGGTGTCGGTGCCTCCATGCGTCCACTAAATCTAGGTCTGTAAGGAGTTTACCAAGTTTACTAGTATAGGAGTGAGTGGGATTATCAGGAGGTATCAACGTCAGTGTGTCAGACTTACCTGTACCAGACTGACGAACCCGATGTAGCAGAGGATGGCCTCCCGTACGTATCTGGTTCCTGTCCCCTGATAGAGTACACAGAAGACACAGGAGCACAGAATGGTATGAGAGCCTGGCGGGTGGTTTGCAGGAATAAGGCCCAGGATCCTGACACAAGCTGGCAGGTGGTAATAGGTAGGCTGGAGATCAGTTAACAGGTGCAGAGCAGGCAGATCCGGTCACTAGCAAAGTTGGCAGCAGGCGGTCAGCACGGTACAAAGGGAGCAGGCAGATACAAGGTCCAGGTCACAGGCAGGTTTTGGCAACAGGCAATCAGCACGGTACAAGGGGTCAGGCAGGTTCAACGTCAGAGGCAGGCCGGGGTCAATTTGCAGGCGGATAGCAGAGAGAGAGAATCCAGTAAACAAGCCGGGTCACAGGGAGATCAGAGCAATACACAGGAAACAGGAAGTTCGGAAACAGGAAGCTGATGATCGGACAGCACTGAGCACAGCATCCCATCAGCTTAAATAGGCAACCGGCGCCCTCTAGAGTGCCCAGCAAGTGTCCTGAACCGAGAACCTCTCTGACAGTCTGTCTAGGTCTTTGTGCATAACGTTATTGAAATCCCCCAACCATATCGCAGGCACTGTAGGGAATTGAGACATGAATGCTAGCCCCTCTGTCAGAACATTGAACTGGAATGGGGGGGTATGTAGATGGCCAGTAGTAGAAGTTCTAGGCCATTTACTTTGGCATGTAAAAATAAGATCCTGTCTTGGGGATCAGATCTAAGTGTCAGTAGTATGAATTGTACTGTTTTTGCCACCAGGATGGCCACACCCCTAGAGTTTGCAGTATGGGGGGCATGATATAGCCAACCCACCCATGGTTTTTTAAGTGCCAACAAAAGTTGGCCTGTAAGATGAGTCTTTAGATGCCTTAAGGTGGGACAGGACTGCATTGCGTTTGGGTCTAGCTCTGATGCCCCGTACATTCCACGTAATACATTTTATATCAGGCATATTGCTAGGGCACAGGCATCTCATGTCCCGGTGCCCCGAACCTGCACGCCCGCCCCGCATACCCCCCCAAATGGGGGGGCATGCAGGACCGCTCATGAAACCCAGGACCTCCGGGTCAGGATATTACAGTATAAGCTATCAAACAGGTGGCTTGCCATCAGTACAAGGCAGTCTGGTGTATTGTATATCACCCACATCAGCAAGCAGCCATAACCACCAAGAATTACTTGCATATCAAACATGTAATGAGCATAAAAGCAAAAAAAGCACCACGTATTTAAACTTAAAACAAAAATGAACACTCTGGCGTGTCCGGCAAGACAGCACACCAAATGTTGCCTGGGTGCAGTCATCAGGTTCCGGACAGGCCAGGGAAACCAAACTTGTGTCAAACACTGCATGTTACGAACAATGGTAAAGATAGAGGGGTCCCTAAGGTAACCCGGAACTAGGAGGATGATTAACTGCTGAAGAACGTACAATAGCACAGATAGTCCGACATCTGTTCTTGAAACACCAGGATAAAGTGTATAAGAAAATCAAAAGGATATGAAAATATGAGTCCATGTCGCAGATGCCATGACGGTCATCAGTTTGCCATTAGAAACAAAAAAAAAGCAGGGCCGTATAGAACAAGACCAGCATCAGGAAAACAATGGGGCCTTGAGGTGAGAATAGCCAAGAATAGGATGAACACTGATAACTAGACTATGATCGAGCAGGGCAGTTTAAGTTATAAGTGCCAAGAGGAAATCTCACAGTACCTTCAGGGTGTTGCAGTCTGTGTTTTCCAAGGAGAAACAGGGAAATTTAGTGTCTCCACACACATCTTGGATCGGGTGATCATCCATTGGGAGGAACTGAACCATCAAGCAGGTTCCCGAGCCGGTGCCGCTTTGTTTTCAAGCCAGGAGAAAACAGCTTCTGGTGTATCGAAAAAGTGTGCCCGGTCTTCTCCAACGACGCAAAGCCTTGCTGGAAATAGCATCGCATAGGAGTAGTGACGAATCCGCAGTTGCCGTTTAGCTTCGGTAAATTGCGCCCTTTTTTTTCTGGACCTCCACTGAGAAGTCTGGGAATACCCTGATTTTAACGTTTTTGAAGGGAATGTTACCCTTTATTCTGGTGAGGCGGAGAACCGTATCTCTATCACAGAAATTGACCATTTTAGCTATAAATTTACGAGGTGGCTTCCCTTGAGGGGGAGGTTTAGCAGCCAGCCTGTGTGCTCTCTCCACCACAAAAGACATGGAGAATTCAGCCCGACCAAAGGAGGTAATAAGGAGATTTTCAAGAAATGAGGGGGGTCTGTGCCCTCCGATCCTTCGGGTATGCCTACAAAGCATAGGTTGCACCTCCTGAGGCGATTCTCCATATCGTCCTGTTTGGCTAGACCCATATGGAGCTGGTGTTGTAATTGTTCAGTAGTCACTTGTAATGGATGCACCTCGTCCTCCACGTGGCTGATGCGGGTCTTTCCGTGAGCTTCTGCAGATCTTGTCGGATGAGCGAGACGTCTATTTTTATCTCCTCAATCTTGCCCGTCAAGGTACCTTTACAATTGGATATCGCCTCCAGCACCCTCGCAGTGTCTTCTGCAGCAGAGTTCGTCACAGAGGAACACCCGGCGCCATCTTCCTCTCCGGGCTCCCGTTCTGTATGCCGGTATTTAGCCAATTTAGCAGTTGAATCCATCACTTTCTTTTGTGGCGACATGTTCCCCGCAGGCACGGAGTGTCCAGAAAGTTAGTAGTGTAGAATAAATGGCAGAATTAGCCCCAGGATCTATAGATGCGGATATTAGGCAAGCGGAGCTCCCGTATCACACTCCCTACACCATGCCGGTCCAGGACACGCCCTAGGCAGCAGACACAGGTGCTGGCACATCAGGCAGAACTGCAGGTGCTGGCACAACAGGCTGAACAACAGGTACATCAGACTGGACAGTAGTCACTGGAGCATCAGACTGGAACATGGACACTGGAATTTCAGGCTGAGCAGCAGGCACTGGGACCTCAAACTGGGCAGCGGGCACAGGAATTGGCACAACAGGCAGAGTAGCAGACACTGGCACATCAGGCTGGGCAGCAGACAGGAACACATCAGGCTGGGCAGCGGACAGGAACACATCAGGCTGGGCAGCAGGCAGGGGGCACATCAGACCGGAAAGCGGGCACATCAGGCTGGAAAGTGGGCACATCGGACTGGAAAGCGGGCACCAAGACATCAGACCGGGCAGCAGGTACTGAAACTTCAGACTGGGCAGCAGACACAGGCGTTTGCACATCAGGCAGAACAGCAGGTGCTGGCACAACAGGCTGAACAACAGGTACATCGGACTGGACAGTAGTCACTGGAGCCTCAGACTGGAACATGGACACTGGGATGTCAGGCTGAGCAGCAGGCACTGGGACCTCAAACTGGGCAGCGGGCACAGGCATTGGCACAACAGGCTGAGTAGCAGACACTGGCACATCAGGCTGGGCAGCAGACAGGAACACATCAGGCTGGGAAGCAGGCATATCAGACTGGAACACTGGCAGCGAAACTTCAGGCTGGAACAAGGACACAAGGTCATCAGACCAATCAGCAGGTACTGAAACATCAGCCTGGGTAGCAGGCCCTGGGGCGTCAGACTGGGTAGCAGGCCCTGGGGCATCAGACTGGGTAGCAGGCACTGGGGCATCAGACAGGGTAGCAGGCAATGGGGCATCAGACAGGGTAGCAGGCACTGGGGCGTCAGACTGGGTGGCAGGCACTGGGACGTCAGACTGGGTAACAGGCTCTGGGACGTCAGACTGGGTAGCAGGCTCTGGGACGTCAGACTGGGTAGCAGGCTCTGGGAAGTCAGACTGGGTAACAGGCACTGGGACATCAGACTGGGTAGCAGGTACTGGGTTGACAGATTTAGGTGGGTCATCAGGTTCAACTGGCATGAACGCAGGCTGGAATAGGTTGGTTAGTGTGGAGGCAGGTTGGTTTACTGGCAATATTGTGTGGGTTGTGAAAAACTTTTGTTTCTTCTTTGGTTTAGCCACTGCAGCTTTGTTGGTAACTGCAGGGCTGTAAGAAAAAGATGTAACTGGGCAAAAGGAAGACCAGGAAACAGTGGGTGGAGGAGGGTTTTGTAGGAGTGTTACAGGCGGAAGAGAAGAGGAAGGTGGATTAAAAGCAGGATAGGTGCAGTGAGTAGAGACCGGGTAATAGTACTTGGTGGGAAGCTGTGTATACTGGGCTGTAGCTGAGGTTGCTATGGGCGACTGGGAGAAAGATTCTTGGGAAGGCAGGTGACTAATGGCAGGGCTGGATTGTTGTGGCTTAGCTAAATGCAGGAGATCTGACCATGCTTGTAGCACAGGTTGAACAAAAGTTGGTTCACATACAGCCTGTCTAATCAGAGATTGTACTGAACAAATGCAATCGGATAACACCTGCTGGGAACAAGAGGAATAATGTTCATCACAAAAAACATCATCCTCTAACAACCATACCAGGGATTCAACCTGGTCACAATGGAAGGGAGGGTAGAAATCATCACTTCCTTCAGGAAAGCATGACAAGGCTGGCTTTCCACATAACTGGATCAAAGGTTGAACATCCTCAAATAACATATGTCCTTGATCTACTAGAGAATGAGTTGATCGGATCGTTTCAAGCAGTTGGTCACTGGTCCAATCTTTAAGCCCCCGTTCACACCTATGCGAATTAGATGCGGCTTACAATACATCCAATTCACAGGACATTTTAAACTAGGTTAATTTAAATGAGGCTTGTTCACATATGTGCGTTGCATTCGAACTGCGCATTGCACAAAAAACGTGTGCATTTTCTGGTCATTGCGATGCGAATTACGAGCCCCTTACCTTCTATGGGAATGGTGTTCACCTCATCCCTACTGTTTGGCAAGGAGAGACACAGAGCTCTACCAACAGTATGTGAACAAGGCAGGGCTCTGTTATGTGAGCCGGAATCTGATGGATTTTCTTTCCCTGCAATGCAGGGAAAGAAAATCCATCAGACCCCTTAGAAAAAACAGCACACATAGTACACAAAAACATTGGTTAGGCACACATGAAACCCTTTGATTACACTAGATGTTTAACCCCTTCCCAGCCAGTGTCATTTGCTCACTGTATCACTGTATATCACTATATATTTTAGTTTTTCTTTTTTAATAAATCTGCAAAAATTGTCAACAATTCTGTGTTTTTCTGTCAATATGGGGTGCTGTGTGTACATAAATGAGGGGAAAAAAATGAACCTAAATGATTTTAGCAAATGGCTGCAATATAACAAAGAGTGAAAAATTTAAGGGGGTCCGAATACTTTCCGGTCATATGTTTAATATGCTGAACATTCATGTATAGGCTTTCAGTTTGTGGAAGTAACTAAAGCCTCGTACACACAATCGGATTTTCCGATGGGAAATGTTCGATGTCAGGCTGTTGGCGGTAAATCCGACCACGTGTATGCTCCACCGGACAATTGTTGTCGGACTTTCCGCCAACAAATGTTGGCTAGCAGGTTTTCAAATTTCCCTCAGACAAATGTGTGTTGTCGGATTTTCCGATCGTGTGTACACGAGTCCGTCGGACAAAAGTCCAAAGTACAAACACGCATGCTCGGAAGCAAGGACGAGATGGAAGCGGTCGGTCTTGTAAAACTAGCATTCGTAATGGACACACATTCGTGACACGGCAAATTATCAAATCTCTCAATGCAGCACATTCTCTTCTTCTTTATAATGGTACAATAATGAAGCTGCTTTGTTGGTGATATTTACAGCGTTCTGACAAACGTATTTCAATATTATTATTTTTTTCTAGTGATCTCCAGAATAATAATGTTTTTTCTTTTTATAGTGATCTCCAGAATAATATATATATATATATATATATATATATATATATATATATATATATATATATATATATTTTTTTTTTTTTTATTTCGTGTCAAGTTACCACAACACTATTATTATCTCGTATTTTTAAAGCTCAAAGATACAACAATGTTGGTGTCCCTTATTAATTTGACATTGTATTTTTGAAATGTACCTGCCTACTCACAAACAAACTGTCCTTTTTTAACCACTTGCCGACCGCCGCACGACTATATACGTCGGCAGAATGGCACGGGCAGGCAAAAGGACTTACATGTACGTCCTTGCCTGCCCGCGGGTGGGGGGTCCGATCGGACCCCCCCCCGGTGCCTGCGGCGGTCGGCAAATGTCCCCCGGCGATCGGAGGTGAGGGGGAGGCCATCCATTCGTGGCCCCCCCCTCGCGATCGCTCCCAGCCAATGGGATCATTTCCCTGCCTCTGTATTGTACACAGAGGCAGAGGAAATGATGTCATCTCTCCTCGGCTCGGTATTTTCCGTTCCGGGCCGAGGAGAGAAGACTGAAATGTGAGTGCACAACACACACACACACAGTAGAACATGCCAGGCACACAAAACACCCCGATCCCCCCCCCGATCGCCCCCCGATCCCCCCCCAATCACCCCCCCCCCCCTGTCACAAACTGACACCAAGCAGGTTTTTTTTTTTTTTTTTTTTTTTCTGATTACTGTATTGGTGTCAGTTTGTGACAGTTAGTGTCAGGGCAGTGAGTGTTAGGCCCCCTGTAGGTCTAGGGTACCCCCCTAACCCCCCCTAATAAAGTTTTAACCCCTTGATCACCCCCTGTCACCAATGTCGCTAAGCGATCATTTTTCTGATCGCTGTATTAGTGTCGCTGGTGACGCTAGTTAGTGAGGTAAATATTTAGGTTCGCCGTCAGCGTTTTATAGCGACAGGGACCCCCATATACTACCTAATAAATGTTTTAACCCCTTGATTGCCCCCTAGTTAACCCTTTCACCACTGATCACTGTATAACCGTTACGGGTGACGCTGGTTAGTTTGTTTATTTTTTATAGTGTCAGGGCACCCGCCGTTTATTACCGAATAAAGATTTAGCCCCCTGATCGCCCGGCGGTGATATGCGTCGCCCCAGGCAGCGTCAGATTAGCGCCAGTACTGCTAACACCCACGCACGCAGCATACGCCTCCCTTAGTGGTATAGTATCTGTACGGATCAATATCTGATCCGATCAGATCTATACTAGCGTCCCCAGCAGTTTAGGGTTCCCAAAAACACAGTGTTAGCGGGATCAGCCCAGATACCTGCTAGCACCTGCGTTTTGCCCCTCCGCCCGGCTCGGCCCAGCCCACCCAAGTGCAGTATCGATCGATCACGGTCACTTACAAAACACTAAACGCATAACTGCAGCGTTCGCAGAGTCAGGCCTGATCCCTGCGATCGCTAACAGTTTTTTTGGTAGCGTTTTGGTGAAATGGCAAGCACCAGCCCCAGGCAGCGTCAGGTTAGTGCCAGTAGCGCTAACACCCACGCACCGTACACCTCCCTTAGTGGTATAGTATCTGAACGCATCAATATCTGATCCGATCAGATCTATACTAGCGTCCCCAGCAGTTTAGGATTCCCAAAAACGCAGTGTTAGCGGGATCAGCCCAGATACCTGCTAGCACCTGCGTTTTGCCCCTCCGCCTGGCCCAGCCCAGCCCACCCAAGTGCAGTATCGATCGATCACTGTCACTTAAAAAAACACTAAACGCATAACTGCAGCGTTCGCAGAGTCAGGCCTGATCCCTGTGATCGCTAACAGTTTTTTTGGTAGCGTTTTGGTGAACTGGCAAGCACCAGCCCCAGGCAGCGTCAGGTTAGTGCCAGTAGCGCTAACACCCACGCACGCAGCATACACCTCCCTTAGTGGTATAGTATCTGAACTGATCAATATCTGATCCGATCAGATCTATACTAGCATCCCCAGCAGTTTAGGGTTCCCAAAAACGCAGTGTTAGTGGGATCAGCCCAGATACCTGCTAGCACCTGCGTTTTGTCCCTCCGCCCAGCCCACCCAAGTGCAGTATCGATCGATCACTGTCACTTACAAAACACTAAACGCATAACTGCAGCGTTCGCAGAGTCAGGCCTGATCCCTGCGATCGTTAACAGTTTTTTTGGTAGCGTTTTGGTGAACTGGCAAGCGCCAGCGGCCTAGTACACCCCGGTCGTAGTCAAACCAGCACTGCAGTAACACTTGGTGACGTGGCGAGTCCCATAAGTGCAGTTCAAGCTGGTGAGGTGGCAAGCACAAGTAGTGTCCCGCTGCCACCAAGAAGACAAACACAGGCCCGTCGTGCCCATAGTGCCCTTCCTGCTGCATTCGCCAATCCTAATTGGGAACCCACCACTTCTGCAGCGCCCATACTTCCCCCATTCACATCCCCAACCAAATGCAGTCGGCTGCATGAGAGGCATTTTTATGTCCTCCCGAGTACCCCTACCCAGCGAACCCCCCAAAAAAGATGTCGTGTCTGCAGTAAGCGCGGATATAGGCGTGACACCCGCTATTATTGTCCCTCCTGTCCTGACAATCCTGGTCTTTGCATTGGTGAATGTTTTGAACGCTACCATTCACTAGCTGAGTATTAGCGTAGGGTACAGCATTGCACAGACTAGGACACACTTTCACAGGGTCTCCCAAGATGCCATCGCATTTTGAGAGACCCGAACCTGGAACCGGTTACAGTTACAAAAGGTACAGTTACAAAAAAAGTGTAAAAAAAAAAAACACAAACAAAAATATAAAATAAAAAATAATAGTTGTCGTTTTATTGTTCTCTCTCTATTCTCTCTCTCTCTATTCTCTCTATTGTTCTGCTCTTTTTTACTGTATTCTATTCTGCAATGTTTTATTGTTATTATGTTTTATCATGTTTGCTTTTCAGGTATGCAGTTTTTTATACTTTACCGTTTACTGTGCTTTATTGTTAGCCATATTTTTGTCTTCAGGTACAGCATTCACGACTTTGAGTGGTTATACCAGAATGATGCTTGCAGGTTTAGGTATCATCTTGGTATCATTCTTTTCAGCCAGCGGTCGGCTTTCATGTAAAAGCAATCCTAGCGGCTAATTAGCCTCTAGACTGCTTTTACAAGCAGAGAGAATGCCCCCCCCCCCCATCGTCTTCCGTGTTTTTCTCTGGCTCTCCTGTCTCAACAGGGAACCTGAGAATGCAGCCGGTGATTCAGCCAGCTGACCATAGAGCTGATCAGAGACGAGAGTGGCTCCAAACATCTCTATGGCCTAAGAAACCGGAAGCTACGAGCATTTTATGACTTAGATTTCGCCGGATGTAAATAGCGCCATTGGGAAATTGGGGAAGCATTTTATCACACCGATCTTGGTGTGGTCAGATGCTTTGAGGGCAGAGGAGAAATCTAGGGTCTAATAGACCCCAATTTTTTCAAAAAAGAGTACCTGTCACTACCTATTGCTATCATAGGGGATATTTACATTCCCTGAGATAACAGTAAAAATGATTAAAAAAAAAAAAAAATGAAAGGAACAGTTTTAAAATAAGATAAAAAAGCAAAAAAATAATAAAAAAAAAAAAAAAAAAAAAAAAAAAGCACCCCTGTCCCCCCTGCTCTCGCGCTAAGGCGAACGCAAGCGTCGGTCTGGCGTCAAATGTAAACAGCAATTGCACCATGCATGTGAGGTATAACCGCGACGGTCAGATCGAGGGCAGTAATTTTAGCAGTAGACCTCCTCTGTAAATCTAAAGTGGTAACCTGTAAAGGCTTTTAAAGGCTTTTAAAAATGTATTTATTTTGTTGCCACTGCACGTTTGTGCGCAATTGTAAAGCATGTCATGTTTGGTATCCATGTACTCGGCCTAAGATCATCTTTTTTATTTCATCAAACATTTGGGCAATATAGTGTGTTTTAGTGCATTAAAATGTAAAAAAGTGTGTTTTTTCCCCAAAAAATGCGTTTGAAAAATCGCTGCGCAAATACTGTGTGAAAAAAAAAAATTAAACACCCACCATTTTAATCTGTAGGGCATTTGCTTTAAAAAAATATATAATGTGTGGGGGTTCAAAGTAATTTTCTTGCAAAAAAAAATAATTTTTTCATGTAATCAAAAAGTGTCAGAAAGGGCTTTGTCTTCAAGTGGTTAGAAGAGTGGGTGATGTGTGACATAAGCTTCTAAATGTTGTGCATAAAATGCCAGGACAGTTCAAACCCCCCCCCAAATGACCCCATTTTGGAAAGTAGACACCCCAAGCTATTTGCTGAGAGGCATGTCGAGTCCATGGAATATTTTATATTGTGACACAAGTTGCGGGAAAGAGACAAATTTTTTTTTTTTTTTTTTTTTTTTTGCACAAAGTTGTCACTAAATGATATATTGCTCAAACATGCCATGGGAATATGTGAAATTACACCCCAAAATACATTCTGTTGCTTCTCCTGAGTACGGGGATACCACATGTGTGGGACTTTTTGGGAGCCTAGCCGCGTATGGGACCCCGAAAACCAAGCACCGCCTTCAGGCTTTCTAAGGGCGTAAATTTTTGATTTCACTCTTCACTGCCTATCACAGTCTCGGAGGCCATGGAATGCCCAGGTGGCACAAACCCCCCCCAAATGACCCCATTTTGGAAAGTAGACACCCCAAGCTATTTGATGAGAGGTATAGTGAGTATTTTGCAGACCTCACTTTTTGTCACAAAGTTTTGAAAATTAAAAAAAGAAAAAAAAAATTTTTTTTTTTGTCTTTCTTCATTTTCAAAAACAAATGAGAGCTGCAAAATACTCACCATGCCTCTCAGCAAATAGCTTGGGGTGTCTACTTTCCAAAATGGGGTCATTTGGGGGGGGTTTGTGCCACCTGGGCATTCCATGACCTCCGAAACTGTGATAGGCAGTGAAGAGTGAAATCAAAAATGTACACCCTTAGAAATCCTGAAGGCGGTGATTGGTTTTCGGGGTCCCGTACGCGGCTAGGCTCCTAAAAAGTCCCACACATGTGGTATCCCCATACTCAGGAGAAGCAGCAGAATGTATTTTGGGGTGCAATTCCACATATGCCCATGACCTGTGTGAGCAATATATCATTTAGTGACAACTTTGTGCAAAAAAAAAAAAAAAATAAAAATAAATTGTCACATTCCCGCAACTTGTGTCAAAATATAAAATATTCCATGGACTCAACATGCCTCTCAGCAAATAGCTTGGGGTGTCTACTTTCCAAAATGGGGTCATTTGGGGGGGGTTTGTGCCATCTGGGCATTTTATGGCCTTCAAAACTGTGATAGGTAGTGAGGAGTAAAATCAAAAATGTACGCCCTTAGAAATCCTGAAGGCAGTGATTGGTTTTCGGGGCCCCGTATGCGGCTAGGCTCCCAAAAAGTCCCACACATGTGGTATCCCCATACTCAGGAGAAGCAGCTAAATGTATTTTGGGGTGCAATTCCACATATGCCCATGGCCTGTGTGAGCAATATATCATTTAGTGACAACTTTTTGTAATTTTTTTTTTTTTTTTTTTTTTTTTGTCATTATTCAATCACTTGGGACAAAAAAAATGAATATTCAATGGGCTCAACATGCCTCTCAGCAATTTCCTTGGGGTGTCTACTTTCCAAAATGGGGTCATTTGTGGGGGTTTTGTACTGCCCTGCCATTTTAGCACCTCAAGAAACGACATAGGCAGTCATAAATTAAAGGCTGTGTAAATTCCAGAAAATGTACCCTAGATTGTAGGCGCTATAACTTTTGCGCAAACCAATAAATATACACTTATTGACATTTTTTTTACCAAAGACATGTGGCCAAATACATTTTGGCCTAAATGTATGACTAAAATTGAGTTTATTGGATTTTTTTTAGAACAAAAAGTAGAAAATATCATTTTTTTTCAAAATTTTCGGTCTTTTTCCGTGTATAGCGCAAAAAATAAAAACGGCAGAGGTGATCAAATACCATCAAAAGAAAGCTCTATTTGTGGGAAGAAAAGGACGCAAATTTTGTTTGGTTACAGCATTGCATGACCGCGCAATTAGCAGTTAAAGCGACGCAGTGCCAATTTGTAAAAAGTGCTCTGGTCAGGAAGGGGGTAAATCCTTCCGGGGCTGAAGTGGTTAAGTAAAACACATAGCCAAATATTTGGCAAAAACAACATTTTTTATTGAATAGGGAGCACAAGGTCATATAAAAATCAAGAGGAAGGCAACGATGGAGAAACAGTTGGAAATGGTGAAGCGTTTGTACCCCAGGGCAGACATCAATTATGCAAATTTCAAAATTGGTAACCTGAGGAGTCCATTTAATAGGGAGCACAATACAGTCCTGGACTCCAAGAGTTCGGGAGCAGCAGCAGATGACATATATGTCCCCAGGCTGTGGTCTTACAACAGCCTGTGTTTTTTGCCAGACCAGACCGAACCGAGGCCATCACTCTCAATACTTTCTTCCACACAAATTTAATAAATTAAATCAAAAATGCACTCTCTGCACCAAAAGAAAAAAAAGATCAACTCAAATTAAACAAAAAGAAAATTATAAATTATACTGCTGATAATTTCCAGCCCAGTGGCCTTGTTAGTGGTGTTGGGGCTGCATTGGGCACGGTGAAGGATTTTGGTCGATTTTGCATATGTGCATTTTGGAGTGATTTGGCCCCTCCTCTCTTTGTTGAGGCGCTAAAGGATCATCTCTTTGCACATGCTGCGCTGGTCCTCCTCCATATCTTTTAATTTGTTTCCTGTCATGCAGCCAAAAGCCTCCTGGGCATCAGGGGCCATGTTAATAGCATTTGTGGCATGTCTGAGGAACGCAGCTGTGGCATCATCCAGGTTTCTTGACTTCCTCGCCCTTTTAGTTGGAGGGCGGAGGGGAGGAACCTGGGATTCAGTATGGCTGCTCGGCATGGCCTCCTCTTTGCTGAGACTTTCCTGCATATGAAAATGGGACTTTTTTTTAGGTTTTTGGTCATCAATCACACACAATTTTGAGCTCATGACTGTTGCAAATTGAATGTTAACAAATAGAAAAGACTATCATTCTGACTCCAGCATTTTTCATTCTTGTCACAATCATTTTTGGCTACTACTGTCTATTGATATGGAAACCACTTTGTTAAAGCAGAAATTTGGGATCAATAATGTCTAGTTAACATCATTCAATATTTGACAACAAATATGTTCAACAATGCTATACCTGGGTCAAGCTGGGCTCCTCCACATCTTCTTCCTATGTTGAAGGACCAGGGTGGACCTCAGGAGCCTCAGCCGATGTGGAAGGAAGTGTTGAGAGTGATGGGTGTGGTTTGGTTTGGAATGTGGTACTACTGTTTTAGTACCACAGCCAGGGGACATATATGTCATCTGCTGCTGCTCCGGATCTCTGGGAAACCATGACCTTCTTGCTCTCCCTATTATATGTACTCCGCAGGCTACAAATTTTGGCCTTCAAATAATTCTTGCCTTCAAATAATTGATGTCTGCCGTTACATCGATCGTGCGTTATGCTTTATATACATTGCGTCAAACTCCACCCCTGTCATTCTTTCTAGTGTGTTCTCTGCCTCTTCTCTTTTGGGGCAGTAGAAGAGTAAATGGTGGAGAGACAACAGGTATGTGCTGAGAGCAGCAACGAAGAAAACCTGGAGCAAGCCAGTTCTAGATCCAGGAGGAGATATAAAGCCTCAAATATGTCTTTTGAAGAAATGGTGGAGATGGTGGACATCTTATTGAGGACAGACTATGATGGGAATCATGGACCTTACAGAAACCCAAATACCAGAAAGAACCAAGATCATAGCTAAAGTTGGGAGAGGTCTGCAGAGGAATTTTGGGGTACGACGATTCAAGGATCAGTTGAGAAAACGCTGGTCAGACCTTGAATTGAGAGAGGAAGATCGGTATAGAAAGATCAGGAAAGTGCTGCAAAAAAGTAAGTATTTGTCGTGTGTTCCTATTATTATTATTACTTTCGTGCTGGTCCATGTTCTTTTCTTTATTGTTGTACAGTTTAAAATGACAAGTTTTATGTTCGTGGACACAGAAATCGTTCGCGGGACATTAAACATCGTCCATTTGACCACTAATGCCGCGTAAACACGAGCAGACTTTTCGACCGGACTGGTCAGACGGACCTAGTCTGGCAGACAATTCGACCATGTGTGGGCTTCATAAGACCTGCATCGGACTTTTTCGGTCAAAAATCTGACGGACTTTAGATTTGGAACATGTTTCAAATCTTTACGTCGGAACTCCGCTGGACCCAGCTCCTATAGAAAAGTCAGCTCGTCTGTATGCTAGTCCGACGGATGAAAACTGACGCTAGGGCAGCTATTGGCTACTGGCTATCAACTTCCTTATTTTAGTCTGGTCGTACGTCATCACGTATGAATCCATCAGACCTTGGTGTGATTGTGTGTAGGCAAGTCCGTTTGTTCGGAAAGTCCGTCAGAAGTCCGCCGAAAGTCCGTTGGATAGACCGTCGGACCAGTCCGGTCGAAAAGTCCGCTCGTGTGTATGTGGCATAATACTTCCTTGTTGGGAGATGCAGGTTAAATACATTTGTTCTGGCCTATTTTGATTCAAATAAGTTCATTAGATTGTTGTCTAGATGTGTTTGAAACTATAATGAAATGTCAACTTTATTCAGTGTCAGTAGAGGACACTCAGCAGCTGTTTACACATCTGGACGCAGGAGCACTAGTGTGGGACACCATAACACCTTTGTTATGGTGTCCCACACAGGTGCTCCAGTGGATACTAGGGGTCTCTCCATGTGTGAAACTTGCACAAAACAGGTAAGTATTCCAGCTTTTGAAAGGGAAAAAAAATCATGTCTTCAGCTTGGAACTCTGCCAAAACAGACAATTGGACGACACTTCCAAGCAATGTTTCATATTACTATTTCTAGCCTCAAATATCTGTCTGCTAAGTATACCTTTTTTGTATTCACATAGGGGGGAAAAGAAGAGGGACATTTGAGGTGTGTGGGGACACCAGTAACCCAGCACCTACTGAAGATACTGAAGAAAGGCAACTCACCACACACCCTGAAGATGTTGATGCTGATGTGCAGGAAGTACTGGTTGAAATTGTCGAAATGGTGTCAACCACAGGTCAGTGTCTGAGACCAAAGCTTCAGGTAATAGATGGATGCCTGCATATTTTTAATACATGGTGTGTTTTTTTTATTTTTAGGTGATGTGGATGTTGTGGAAGAAGAAAATCACTTCAGCAGTGCAAGTGCACAGATCCTGATCAGTGAGCTCATGGTTTGCAATCGTGATTTGGAAAAAATTAAACAAAACATACATGATGTACAAAACAGACTTAGCAACATCATAGATATTTTAGGGAAAATCTAAAAAACAAAAAGTTTTATAGTTGTCATTATGTTGTACATGTTTGTATAGTTTTAAATGAATCGCAAAGCCAAATTTTGATGATACACACAAATTGGGACTCCAAATCTGGATTTCCCTCATGATCCCATGCCTAAAATGTGTGTCTTTCCCTAAATATATTTTGCTAAAGCCCCAAAACACACAGTGTGTCAACATGTGCTATCTCCCATCACGGAATATCAATGTACGTGTTTTGTGGGTGCAACCCCTTCCTCCAAACTAAAGTAGGCGAGAGGAAGGGGTTGCACCCCCGAAACACGTCCATTGATCCCCCATGATGGGAACTAGCACATGTTGACACACTGGGGCTTATTTCAAAAAGGCAAAACTACTTTTCACTACAAGTGTAATGAAAGTGCACTTGTAGGGCAAAGTGGATTGGCCTTTCTGAAATAAGCCCCAGTGTGTCAACATATGCTAGCTCACATCATGGGGGATCAATGGACGTATTTCGGGGGTGCAACCCCTTCCTCTCACCTACTTTAGTTTGGAGGAAGGGGTTGCACCCACAAAAGGGGTACATTGATATCCCGTGATAGGAGATAGCACATGATGACACACCGGGGGTTATTTACTAAAGGAAAATCCACTTTGCACTGCAAGTGCACTTGGAAGTAAAGTCGCTGTAGATCCGAGGGGGACATGCAAGGAAAATAAAAAACAGCATTTTAGCTTGCACATGATTGGATGATAAAATCAGCAGAGCTTCCACTCATTTCAGATCTACCCCTTAGATTTAGAGTGACTGTACTTCCAAGTGCACTTTCAGTGCAAAGTGTATTTGCCTTTCGTGAATAACCCCCACTGTGTGTTTTGCGGCTTGAGGAAATAACCTGTTTGTATCTACACACATTTTAGGCAGGTTATCATAAGGGAAATTTACCAGTTATGCCTCTATGTGTACGTGGCTTCGAAATTTTGGCTTTTAAAAAAGTGAGATCATCCCATCTGAGGAAGGCAACATCAACACAGTTTTGAGATACTAATGTCTCACTTTAGCAAAGTCAAACGTTGCAAGTTCTTGAGTTGGGGATGTGTATGTTATGTTTTTAAACATGTCTGTTTAGCCCAAAAAAAAGGCTAAATAATGTCAAACATATGTTATACACCAAGATTTTGGTTTTCAAAAACCTTTTATAAAACACACATGTGAATGTGCTTTGAGTAAAATGTTTATACTAAACAATGTGTGGTTTCTTATTTCAATGCTTAATACCAGTGTATTTGTTGGTGTAGTTATAGTGACAATGTGCTGTAAAATGTGCCAAACTCAGGCAATTTTAGGGACTCCAAGCAATTAATTCAAGGAGTTGAAAGGCTGAATATTTTTTATCATTAATGCATTACATACATTAACAACAATAACATTATGTGTGTGTTATAGACCCACAGCACAACATAATAGTTAGCTGAAGAAGAGATTGTCACCTCACGGAGCAAATAAGTTACGTTTGCACTATTAAAGAAAATGGCCAAATTTAAAAGGCCATTTGAAAACCTAGGAGACAGATAAGAAACACAAACAGTAATTCAAAGGAAATATGAGTTTAGTATAAAAAAAATATTTGAATCAGCCAAATTTAGCTGTAAAGCCACTGCCCCTCTACCCACAAAGTACTCAAGATACTTTTGGTAGACTTCTCTGGCAGTTTTTTTTTTTTTTTTCAAATATAAACTTTATTAAGCGTCAACGGAGGGAGAAGTCCCAAAGCAACATACAGACTGACAAATGCAGTAAATGTTTCATACAGCACATACAGTATTGTAAAGTTTTAGGTAGTTATGATCATCTGCCTGTTCAGGTATACAGCTATAAGTATGGAGTTACATATGATTCAAATTCTACCCTTTAAAGCACACTTATCCAGTAACAAATGGACCTTCTCCCAACCTTTTCCCGTTTTCCATAAAAAGAGGAGATAAAGAATTGAGGCAGAGATATATAGAAAAAGAGAAGTGAAACAAAAGATGGTAGAAGAGAAGGAGAAAAAAAAGGGGGGGGGGAGGCAGACAGAGCGAGGGTAGGCCCAGAATGACAACTGAATTCCATAAAGATATTTGAATGATCTATGAACCCAGAAGAGAAGCTCCTTCCTCTGAGTAAATAAAAACATTCCAAATAGCCCATGTGTCAGAATATTTCTCTCTTTTATGTTGTGCTGTAAGAACCAGGTCTTCCATTTTATTTAGCTCATTTACCTTACGCAGCCATTCCGCAATGGTTGGTGCACTCTGCTTCTTCCAATGGATTGGTATACATGCCTTGGCTGCATTCAGCAAATGGCGTAGTAGGGATTTTTTATATCTTCTAATCGGAATTGTTGATAAGTGTAAAAGGAAGAAAGCAGCATCGTCGGGGACTACATAATCAGTGAATTTCTGCGTGATATGTCGAACCTCCCTCCAGAAATTCTGTAGGTTTGGGTAGGACCAAAAAATGTGATACAGGGAACCCTCTCCTTCCCCACATCACCAACATCGATCTGAGGTGGCCGGGAAACATTTATGAAGTCTGGAGGGAGTGAGGTACCACCTTGTCATGATCTTATAGTTCGTCTCCTGAATTTTGGTGCAAAGTGATGATTTGAGTGCATGGTTGATGATTTTTTTGTTTTTGTATCTTCGAGAAGTCGCAATTAAGGTCCCTTTCCCAACTGGTTAGGCAAGGGAGATGTGGTTGTGTGGAGGGCGTATTGAGTAGTAAGTACATTTTAGAGAGGGTCCTTGCTATTGGTTCATTGCCTGCGCATATCTCTTCAAAAGACGTCAGTTGTCTGGAGAAGTCTTGAGGGTTAGGAATCGAGTGTAGGTAATGGTGTAGTCGCAGTGCTTTCCAAAAAGAAAGTTGGTATCTCCCAGTCGCGTTCGTTAGTTCCGTTATCGTCGGCCAACGTCCATCCGTTACAAATTTAGCAGCATGGTCAAAGCCCAATTGTCTCAAGGACTTGAACTCAGTGGATTGGAGGCCCGGTTCAAAATTTGGGTTTCCCAAGATCGGGTATAAAGGGGAGTTGCTTGAGGTGAGAGAGGCTTGAATGGCCCCTTGACTACTGTATCTTAATGTGGTACCTACTAATGGATGTGTTTTCAGTCTCGGGGGTAGGGTGTCGTAACACCAGAGCGCACTGTTTAAGGGTATGTCGGTTTGAACCTGTTCCAACCGAACCCAAAGCTTAGTCGTCGTATTGCGTCTCCAGTCCAAGATACGTCCCAAATGGGTGGCCAGACTATATTGTTTGAGATCTGGAAGTGCCAGACCTCCAAACTGTTTGGGAAGTGATAGCATTGTCCTACGGATACAGGGTTTTTTGTTGGCCCAAATAAACCTGGTGAACAGGGCCTGTACTTGTTTGAAAAAGAAGTGCGGAATGTGTATGGGAAGAGCTTGGAGCAGATATATAAATTTGGGTAAGATGCACATTTTTATGAGGTTGCATCTGCCGAACCAGGAATGTAGTCCTTTGTTCCAATTCTCCAGAAGGGCCCGAGCTTTAGCTAAAATAGGGGGAAAGTTTAGTTCATATGTACGCCTAATGTCAATTGGAATGTTTGTACCTAGATAATTTAAAGCTAATGTCGTCCACTTAAACCGAAAGCTAGTTTGCATTGACTGCATAGTAAAGGGAGAGTGTGCGATGCCCATGGCAGCTGATTTGGTAAAATTAATTTTTAGATTTGAGAGGGCACCATACGTATCAAATTCTTTCAGGAGGTTTGGCAAAGAAATCGTGGGGTTAGTCAGTGAGAAGAGCAGATCATCCGCATATGCTGAAATTTTATATTGAGTGTCACCTATTGAGAGTCCTTGTATGTCTTAGTTTTGTCTTATTTTACAAAGGAATGGTTCCAAGGAGAGCGCAAAAAGAAGTGGTGAAAGGGGGCACCCCTGTCTTGTTCCATTTGTGATGGGGAATGGGATGAAAGTATCCCATTAGCCTTCACTTGTGCCGTGGGGTTGGAATATATTTTACTTATCCAGTTGATCATCTTGTCTCCCAAGCCAATGTGGCGAAGTACTGTGAACATAAAGTTCCAGTTGACCCTATCAAACGCTTTTTCAGCGTCAGTGCTCAATAAAACACATGGGGAGTCTTTAGCGTTCGCCACATGGAGGAGATTTAATACTTTTATAGTGTTGTCACGAGCCTCTCTAGTGGGTATAAAGCCCACCTGATCCAGGTGGATTAATGACTGAAGATGTTGGGACAAACGGGTTGCTAGAATTTTGGAAAATAATTTCAAGTCAATGTTCAGCAAAGAGATGGGCCTATAGCTCCCACATAAAGACGGGTCTTTGTCTTCTTTAGGTATCACTGATATGTGAGCCTTTAAAGTGTCCCTTGGAAAGGTTGCTTCTGCTCCAACTGTGTTGAAAAATGCTACCATACGTGGGCCTATGAGGGGTAGGAAAGTTTTGTAATATTGGGCGGTGTACCCATCCAGACCCGGGGCATTTCTTGGCTTCATGGCACTAATGGCGTTTTGGAGTTCCTCAAGGGTAATTGGTGAGTCTAGTTCCTCCCCTATTTCCGTGGTGAGTACGGGAATCTGAGAGGACTGAACATATTCGTTGATAGCCGTTTGTGAAGGTGGGGTATGCGGTAGGTTATATAATTTGGCAAAAAATCCCTAAAAACATTCGATATCTGTTCTGGGAGTGTGACTTTCTGTGAGTCTAGACCCATTATTTGTGGTATGTAGGCTGCTTGTTTTTGTTCCCGAACTGCTCTGGCTAGAATTTTCCCTCATTTGTCGCCGGACTCGTAACTAATTTGTCTGCAGCGTTGTAACGCTGCTTTGGCTTTGTAATGTAACAGGTCAGAAATTTGTGTGCGTAGTTTTCCTAGTTCCATCTCTGAGGTCTGGGTTGGGGCATGTTTATGGCGCACTTCCTCCACAGACAAGGCTTTGAGGAGTTTTGTTAACTGTTCATTTCTTTCTCTTTTTATACGTGCTCCGTGTTTGATCAACAGGCCCCTGAGGACTGCCTTGTGGGCTTCCCACAGAACACCCGGGTCACAGTCTTGGTGATCGTTCTCCTGAAAATATAAGGTCAGTGTTTGTGTCGCATCTGCTAAAACTTCAGGAATCTGTAGAAGGCTCTCATTTAGCCTCCAAATCCTGGATCTGGACGAGGATGTCCCTGTGAGAGTATACGTGAGGGTGATAGGTGCGTGATCTGACCATGTGATGTGTCCTATAGATGAGTCCATGACCGAGTGCAGTTGGGTGTGGGGCATCAAAAAATAGTCTATTCTGGTGTAAAGCTTATGTGTTTGCGAGTAGAAAGTGTAGTCTCGCTCCCCCGAGTGCTGAAGATGCCACACATCGACCAATTGTGCTTTGTGTAAGGAATTAGCTATACGCTTTCTATGCGACGGGGGAACCGAGGACTGTCCAGAGGACGTATCTGCGGAAGGGATAAGAGGGACGTTAAAGTCCCCCCCTAAAATTATCTGGCCATCCGTGAATTCCCCTAATTTGTCCAGTATGTTAGAGATAAAGGCGCCCTGGTGTTCATTGGGAGCGTAGATTGCCGCTAAAGTGAGTGTAGTGTCACCTACTCGCGCTTTTAAGAACACAAAACGTCCTTCCGGATCTTTGAGCGCTGCTTGGCATTGCCAGGGGACCCTACTCGAGATTAGTATTGATACTCCTTTGGTTTTGTTTGTGGGATTAGTGGCGTGATATGCTACTGGGAAGTATCTATTTTTAAGCAGTCCTGCTTAAAATGGGTTTCCTGAACAAACGCAATATCTGTCCGGGAGCTCCGGAGGTCAGATAAAAGCATCCTACGTTTTTCTGGTATGTTTAGGCCCTTTGCATTGAGCGACATTACCTTTATGGAGTCCATCGTACTGGCTGCCTAAAAAAAGAAAAAAAAAAGGGGGGGGGGGGAGAAAAAAGGACTATCAACAAAAAGAGGAGAAAAAAAATCTCACCCCAACTGTGAGGATAAAAAAAAAAAAAAAAAACCCAAAAAACAAGACAGGTCACCAAAAATACCTGTAATTACTATATTAACAAGTAGTAACTTGAATACACACGTAACCCCCCCTCAAAATCGGGGGACTATGTGCAGGCCTAATTGGGGGAGGAGATAGTACGTGACTGGCAGAGAAAGGTCCCGACCCTCCCATCCACCCAGACAGCCATATTCGATAATCAGTATAGAAGCAAACGAATGAAGTGAACCTGTACAATGGCATTATAGAATATAACATATTAGACCAAAAAATTGATACAGCACAAACACAACTAAATAGTGAAAAGGTATAAGCAAACATCAACCTTTACATTTACCCAAACGGTCTGGAGTGCCCTGTAGTCCACTCCTCCAGTGCTATTCTAAGTAATGGACCCCTAATATTTCCCCGCGTCCCCCATCCACTGAGAAGGGGATCCCCCCGCACTGCTGACATTGGGCTCTAGAAAAATCACCAAAGGAACTCACGTCTCTCCATCATTTCTCTCGGGGGTTGCACAGCTCCAAGGGTTGATGATCCTCCGAGGAGTGTCATCTCTCCCCTTCTCCATTCCCAACGTGGTCCTCCCTCCCATACATCCCCAACCCGAGAGCTATCTAGTCCAAATCAATCCCTCACCATCGGCTCTTCCTCTGAACGTGACACCTTCCCAAGATGGGAACAACACTCGGCGGCGGATGTGGGCCCTGAGCCTGTAAAAAAGGTGAAAACCCTCAGCTTCAGAGTGTATTTCCGGCCATATGTCAACCTGAACCCATCCAACCGACTTCCGCCTCCCTCCTCCCACACCTCTGGAACCCCCCCATCCATCAAAAATGGTATTCAAACTGCACTATTAACTTCAAACATAGTGTACAATCCCAGAACCTCTCATAAGGAATAATGCTGCGGGTTTGGATCTAAGATTACACACCAGCTTCATCATGTACCCTTAACCTGTGAATAGAGCAGTGGTTAGTGCACAACCTGGAGTCCACAGCATTTATACCATTAAGTAGATATAGTCCACGTCTAGGTATCAGAAAAAAGTCAGCTTTTTCAGAGCAAGAAAGGAGTTAAGTCTCTCCCTTTGTCTTCCGGGGAACCTTGATTTGGTACACTATCTCGCCAGTGCGATCTGGCTCCCGACACCGAAATCCTTGCACTCGCAGGCAAAGAGACCAAAGATATCTAGTATATGAGGTGTGTTGAGTGCGGCACAGATCAGGGTGGCATCAGAGGGTGGGTTTAAATGGCTCCATAACCCACCTGGTTGGTACGGTGATGGGGAGCAGGGCGCTCAACATGGCCTCTGGGTCAGACTATAGAGCTCTAATCTAATGTCTATTTGGTGGGAAGACTCAGTCCAAGTCTAATGGTTAACTGACGAATCCTTTTCTGAGCTGCGTGTGTGTGGATTATCTATATGCCTGATTTACTATCCATATCCCAGGAGCAGGCCAGGGGACCCCGGAGGGACATTCGACTCCCGCTCAAGCTACAAACCTGACATCCGTCGGCTGCACCCGTGAGACAGGCGGGGTGAGGGGGGATGCATAACAAGATCTTCCCATCACCCGGAGCACGGGAACAGGGGCACATCTAGCGTTAGTGAGTCATTTACTGGGGGAGAGACCGCAAAAAAATGACATGATGGGTATGTATACAGAAAGCAATTACTCACGCCTCTCGGCCATCCTCAGGGGACATCGCTCGGGATCGTCGCCTATTCCTCGGAGGTCTAGGAGGCAGACCACTGCTCGTTGTGAAGTTACTCCTGCGGCCTTGAGATCGTGGAATAAAGCCCAGCCAGTCTGGGACCTCGATCGGCTCAGCTGATAGAAACTCGAATAAAGCTGGTAGTGCGTCCGGAAAGCGGAGCATAAAGGAGGGCTGGTTCTTCCGGAAAGTGACCGATAGAGGGAATCCCCACCGGTAGGTAGCATCGTGTCTTCTCGCCACTTCCAGAAGGGGCTTCAGCAGTGCTCTGCGTTGAAGTGTGGCCCTGGAGACATCCGGAAGGATTGTAAGGGCCGCTCTGTCTAGTTCCAGATCTTGCGTTTCCCATGCTTTCCGTGCAATGATATCTTTGTGAGCATAGTGGTGAAGCCGGCATATGACGTCTCGGGGTCTGGTCGGGTCTTTCGATCTGGGGCCCAATGCCCTGTGTATATGGTCAAACTCCATGCGCCCATGTATTTGATCCCCCCCACCTTCCGGAAGATATCTGCCACCGTGTCTGCCAGGTCTGCCGGGCCCGTAGCTTCAGGGAGGTCTCGGAGTCGCAGGTTATTCCTGCGACTCCTGTCCTCCATCTCTTCCATATGAAGTTGTAGTCCTATCGCCGCCTCGGTTTGAACCCTATGTTGTGAATCCAGTACCGACACTCTACGGTCGATCTCCGACATAGACACCTCTCCTGCAGTGAGTCTATCCGATAGGGAGTGCACTTCTTGCTTGACCGCTCTGATCTCTTTGCGGTGCGCCGCCTCCACTCTACCTATCAGCGTTTCGATGTCGCCTTCGTTGGTAAGGCCTGGAGGATGGCTCTCAGCTCCTCGTCTGCACCAAATAGTAAGGGCGGCTGTGATGGCATCCGTGGGTCAGACGAGCGGGAGGGCGGAACATTGGAGAAGAACTTCGGGCTTTGTGATCCTGTAGGTGAGTCCGGTGGGATGTCATGTGTGGAGCTTGCAGCATGGGAAGCATGTGCCGCCGCCATCTTAAGTTCCGGAGATCCCGACTGCAGCTGTTGGAAAATCCTTAATAATTCCCCCTGTGCTGCGTCTGGAGGGGACAATTTGTTGTTCTTTTTGATCTTCTTTGCTGTACGCTTCTTGGAGAAGAGCATTATGCGGTCAAAGGAGCAAAGCTATCCGGGTGAGATAGGAGAAGGCCGGGAGCTTCACTAAAACGTGTCCCTACTCAGCCATGTCCAGGCCACGCCCCCCTGGCAGTTTTTTTTATGGCAAGCCAGCATGGCCACTTTCCATATCTGTCAGCACAGTTGATTCAGCTGCAAAGTCCACCTCAGTCGAAACTGAGGCAAGATAGCTGGCTGCATTAGCCCTTAAATAATTGTGAAGAATGCAGCAGCACAACACCACATGATTGAGTTTGTATTCTGCCAGGATGATCGCAGTAAGAAAAAGCCAGAACCGACTCAACATGATGGCAAACGCATTCTCCACAACTCTTCAGGCACGAGACAGCCGATAATTGAAAATCCTCTGCTCTGGGGTCAGGTTCCTCATGGGAAACAGCCTCATGAGATGTTCCCCCAGAGCAAAGGCCTCATCCGCAACAAACAGGAAGTTGAGGCCCTCCACATTATCCTCAGGAGGTGGAAAACGCAAGGTGCCATTTTGCAGCCAATCGTAGAATTCTGTCTGGGCTATCACTCCTCTGTCCGAGTTTCGGACGTTCTTCCCAACATCAAGGTAGAGAAATTCATAATTTGCCGACACCACCGCTAACATCACAATACTACAAAAGACCTTGTAATTAAAATAAGAGCCCGAGTTGGGTGGTGGGACAATCCACACAAGCTTCCCTTCAATAGCGCCACTACAGTTGGGAAAATCCCACTGATGGTGGAATTGGGAAGCCACAGTCTGACATTCCTGTGGGTTTGAAGGAAACTCTGGAGTCAAACAAGAAAAAAAATACTACTTTTGCACATAACATTGCAAGCAGATTAGACACAAACATTCTTGGCCAACATAAGTATAACATTTATTGAAAAGAGTATTTAAAGACAAAAGTATAAGGTCAACTTATCAGATTCCTCCCCCCCCCCGGTGGCCCATTCAAAAAATGTTATGGTGGGGGACATGGGTAGATGTTTTGGACAGGTAAACCTCTCCACTTCCATGAGAGGTGAATGCATAAATAATGTGTGTTACTTTGGCCAGCCCCTCCTTACTTACACCATTAACAGCCCACTGGACAGGTAAGAAGTGTCATAATCCAAAAATATGGATACACACTGTCCAAATTGAAGCACATTTTTACATTCATAAATTAACTATCAAGATAATAGGAGACAAAAACTTTCAACAGTACCATTAAGAATGTATTCAGGCAGGCCCTTGCACTACATGCTTTGGTGAATTCATCCATAAATATGACCATAAAAGAGGTATAGTGTGTATGTGTTTGGCAAAGTCAGCAGATAGAGTATTGGTATCAGTTAAATTAGCATTTGGGGGGGTTCCAAATGAGTTTTGGCCCCAAAAAAATAGCCTCTTGCACTCTGCCTGAATTTAAGGACAACGATAACATGTGTACACATTTTAGGGTGTTTTTAGGGTAAGCACAAAAATGTAGCTGATAAAATACATTGTTAAGTTACTAGGCTAGGTGTGTATGGGCCCAGAATAGCATTCTGGGGAGTAGGGATGAGCCGAACACCCACCTGTTCGGTTCGCACCAGAACTTGCGAACAGGCAAAAAATTTGCTTGTACATGTGAACACCGTTAAAGTCTATGGGACACGAGCATGAATAATCAAAAGTGCTCATTTTAAAGGCTTATATGCAAGTTATTGTCATAAAAAGTGTTTGGGGACCTGGGTCCTGCCCCAGGGGACATGGATCAATGCAAAAAAAAGTTTTAAAAACTGACGTTTTTTCGGGAGCAGTGATTTTAATAATGCTCAAAGTGAAACAATAAAAGTGTAATATTCCTTTAAATTTCGTACCTGGGGGGTGTCTATAGTATGCCTGTAAAGGGGCACATGTTTCCCGTGTTTAGAACAGTCTGATAGCAAAATGACATTTCAAAGGAAAAAAAGTCATTTCAAACTACTCACAGCTATTAATGAATTGCCGGTCCGACAATACACATAATTGTTCATTGATAAAAATGGCATGGGAATTCCCCACAGGGGAACCCCGAACCAAAATTTAAAAAAAAAATGACATGGGGGGGTCCCCCTAAATTCCACACCAGGCCCTTCTGGTCTGGTTATTGGTTGAGCTAGATGGACTTGTGTCTTTTTCAACCTGACTAACTATTTAACTATGTGACTATGCTTCAGTTTGTGAATGAACAGGGAGACTGTGCAGAGCTCTTCCTGTTCATTCATTCTCTGCAACTGAGGCTGCAGAGATAGTGGTTGAGGACTGTATCATCAATCACTTTTGTTGTCTCATAAATGAGACATCAGGGGTTTGTTTTGACTGCTGATATTTCACCAAAGCCCCCCAACAGGGCTGGTAAAAAAAAATTGTAAAAAATAAAACTTTAAAAAATAATAAAAAAAAAAACTGTAAAAATAATAAACATTAAAATTGTAAAAAAGAATAAAAATAAAAAACAAGTGGATGTAAACGTGATTTATGAAATTTGACCTGGGCACATATATCTGCAGTGTTTTCTTATCTCTCTTCAAAGCCCTAACTCCCGTGTCTTTTTGCTGCTCCGTTCTTCTGTTATCAGCATGATAACTTCTGACAAGTTCTCTGACAACCGAGTTAAAACCAGCCTGAAATTTGTGTTGGGTGGCTGCTATAAATAGATTAGCAGAGAGCTGGTCTATTCACAGCACAGCTCTGCACATTTCTTTCTTTCTCGGCCTATGTGGAGTGGGGGTGTGTGCCTTTCCTCCAATCAGCTGTCACACAGCGCCAAGACTTCACTCCCAGTGCTGAACAGGAAGAGAAAATTTCTAACACGATGTGCATTTTCTAAAGAATTAAGAAAGCGGGTCCCCCCAAAAATCCATACCAGACCCTTATCCGAGCAAGCAACCTGGCAGGCCGCAGGAAAAGAAGGGGATGAGAGAGTGCCCCCCCTCCTGAACCGTACCAGGCCACATGCCCTCAACATTGGGAGGGTGCTTTGGGGTAGCCCCCAAAACACCTTGTCCCCATGTTGATGGGGACAAGGGCCTCATCCCCACAACCCTTGCCCGGTGGTTGTGGGGGGTCTGCGGGCGGGGGGCTTATCGGAATCTGGAAGCCCCCTTTAACAAGGGGACCCCCAGATCCCAGCCCCCCCCTGTGTGAAATGGTAAGGGGGTACAAAAGTACCCTTACCATTTCACAAAAAAACTGTCAAAAATGTTAAAAATGACAAGAGACAGTTTTTGACAATTCCTTTATTTAAATGCTTCTTCTTTCTTCTTTCTTCTATCTTCTATCTTTCTTTGGTTTCTTTCTCCATCTTCTTCTTCTTCTTCTTCTGGTTCTTCTGGTTCTTCCTCTGATATTCTCCTCCGCGGTGTCTTCTTCTCTTCATCTTCTTCTCCGGGCCGCTCCGCATCCATGATGGCATGGAGAAAGGCTCCCACTGTGTGACACTTCTCCTCTTCTGACGGTTCTTAAATAACGGAGGGCGGGGCCACCCGGTGACCCCGCCCCCCTCTGACACACGGGGACTTGATGGAGACTTCCCTGTGGCATTCCCCGTGACGTCAGAGGGGCGGGGTCACCGAGTGGCCCCGCCCTCCATTATTTAAGAACCGTCAGAAGAGGAGAAGCATCACACAGCAGGAGCCTCCCTCCATGCCATCATGGATGCGGAGCGGCCCGGAGAAGAAGATGAAGAGAAGACAACGCCGCAGAGGAGATGCCGGACGAGTACACCGGAGGAAGAACCAGAAGAACCAGAAGAAGAAGAAGATGGAGGAAGAAACCGAAGGAAGATAGAAGAAAGAAGAAGCATTTAAATAAAGGAATTGTCAAAAACTGTCTCTTGTCATTTTTAACATTTTTGACAGTTTTTTTGTGAAATGGTAGGTTAGTATCCCCTTACCATTTCACACAGGGGGGAGGGCCGGGATCTGGGGGTCCCCTTGTTAAAGGGGGCTTCCAGATTCCGATAAGCCCCCCGCCTTCAGACCCCCACAACCACTGGGCAAGGGTTGTGGGGATGAGGCCCTTGTCCCCATCAACATGGGGACAAGGTGTTTTGGGGGCTACCCCAAAGCACCCTCCCAATGTTGAGGGCATGTGGCCTGGTACAGTTCAGGGTGGGTGCTCTCTCGTCCCCCCTCTTTTCCTGCGGCCTGCCAGGTTGCGTGCTTGGATAAGGGTCTGGTATGGATTTTTGGGGGGACCCCACGCCAATTTATTTTTCAATTTTGGCGCAGGGTTTCCCTTAAAATCCATACCAGACCTGAAGGGTCTGGTATAGATTTTGAGGGGGACCCCACGCCATTTTTTTTTTTAATTTTGGCCTGGGTTCCCCTTAATATCCATATCAGACCTGAAGGGCCTGGTATGGAATTTAGGGGGACCCCCACGTCATTTTTTTTTTAAATTTTGGTTCGGGGTTCCCCTGTGGGAAATTCCTATGCTGTTTTTATCAATGAACTTTTATGTGTATTGTCGGACTGGCAATTCATTAATAGCCGCGAGTAGTTTGAAATGACTTTTTTTCCTTTGAAATGTCATTTTGCTGTCAGACTGTAAACACGGGAAACATGCACCCCTTTACAGGCATACTATAGACACCCCCCAGGTACGAAATTTAAAGGAATATTACACTTTTATTGTTTCACTTTGAGCATTATTAAAATCACTGCTCCCGAAAATGTCCGTTTTTAAAACTTTTTTTGCATTAATCCATGTCCCCTGGGGCAGGACCCAGGTCCCCAAACACTTTTTATGACAATACCATGCATATAAACCTTTAAAATTAGCACTTTTTATTTCTCCCATAGACTTTCTCCCATAGACTTTTAAAGGGTGTTCTGCGGCTTTCGAATTTGCAGCGAACACCCCAAATTGTTCACTGTTCAGTGAACTGGCGAACAGGCGAACAGCCGATGTTCGAGTCGAACATGAGTTCGACTCGAACTCGAAGCTCATCCCTACTGGGGAGGTTAGTGAAGGCAAATAGGTATGAAGGACAAAAAAGAGGCATTAAAAGCTTACTGCATGCATGAGGACAAACACACAACTATACAATCCGATATACACAATCCTATACCCACAGTTGATCCAGAGGAAGGCGAAAAACCCCAGCAGAGCATGATCCAATTTGCTACAGCAGGGGAAAAAATTCCTTCCTAATCCCCCTGAGAGGCAATCAGATATTTCCTGGATCAATTTTACTTATAAATGTTAGTACTGGTTATATTATGTACACCTAGGAAATAATTTGGGCCTTTTTTAAAGCAATCTACTGAGCTGGCCAGAACCACCTCTGGGGGGAGTCTATTCCACATTTTCACAGCTCTTACTGTGAAGAAACCTTTCCGTATTTGCAGATGAAATCTCTTTTCCTCTAGATGTAAAGAGTGCCCCCTTGTCCTCTGTGATGACCTTAAAGTGAATAACGCAACACCAAGTTCAAAAGTAAACACTGTTTAGTATGCTCCAGTTATAAAAAAAACACAGTGAGTGATTCGTACGCACTGTGTTCATTCAGAAAAAGAAAGAGCCGGTTTACTGACCCCTTCCCCACTCTGTATCGTGAAAGATCCCCCACAACGGCCGATGGGAGAGAGATGAGGGGAAGCCAGCAGCACTGCGTGGGGGGGGGGGGGGTGAAGTTTTCCCCATGATAAAGTTTATTTCTAAATTGTGTGCTTTATTGCTTTTATTTGCAGGCTATCAAGAACCATTTTTTCACAAGCAGTTCTCATAGGTAGCCTAGACACTTTTTTATTTTTTTCGTTGCTGGTTAAGTGACCACGATTTTCAATATTTAATCCCTATCAATCTTCTCTAATCTAGGGCTGTTTAATATACTACTGACAGAGTTTTTCTGAATGTTTAATAATTAAACAAAAAAACAGTGCTAATCTTGTCAGAAATTCAAAGCTGTCCTGTGTTTTCTCAAAGAATAATTTTAGTCCCCTTAGTCCTCATCAGGGACTACTAATCATGTAGCCTTTACATTGTGTAGAATACATTTACATTGTACATTGTGTAGAATAGACTAGGTGGTAGTTTGGCAAAAGGCAACTGGTAGCTGACAACACCCAGTCTATAAAAATGGTGTGTGTTGGCAGCCCACAACAGAAATAAGGACCTAAGTGCATTTCCTGCTGATCAACAAGTATTTTTCTGTACATGCAAGGACTTTAAAAGTTTGGGTATTGCACAGATGTACTGCATATTTTTCTAAATTTGCATTGAGACTTAAAGGCCATCCATTCTGATCATCTCCTGCTCCCTTCTATACTAGCACACTTGCTGTGCTTCACTGTGCTCCTGACCTCATTGATGTGCCCCAGAGTGGGATGTGGATTGAGAGGCACTTCATATTCAGCCCTGGAAGAGCCAAAGTGGGGGGCATCTGAATCCACCCATGAAGCAAATATCATGGGTAGATTGCTTGCCTGCAATCTGTATTGCAAATCCTATCAACAGATTTTTTTTTACATTTTTTTTATCAAACAGATTCTTCTCCTTCTTCATAAACTGTGCACTTTTCTTTCTAGGCCCTAATCAGAACTTCAATTTTCTGTGCTATTAAAATAACTTTAAATGTCCATCTCTGTTAATGTTGTTTTTTCTGCCCAGCCCAAGTCCATCATCCTCCACATTCAGAAGGCTAAAATGATTTGCTGTTTACCTGCCATACCCAGTAATAAAAATCTTTATTCCCCCTTCCAGGTCAGAAACATTTACACAGGTGAACTTAAAAAAAAATAAATAATTGCTCTGCTATTAGGAAAATGTAGGGATGTTAACTGTGCCTTATGCCCCATACACACGGTCGGATTTTCCGACAGAAAATGTGTGATAGGACCTTGTTGTCGGAAATTCCAACCACGTGTAGGCTCCATCACACATTTTCCATCGGATTTTCTGACACACAAAGTTTGAGAGCAGGCTATAAAATTTTCCGACAACAAAATCCATTGTCGGAAATTCCGATCGTGTGTACACAAATCCGACGGACAAACTGCCACGCATGCTCAGAATAAATAAAGAGATGAAAGCTATTGGCCACTGCCCCGTTTATAGTCCCGACGTACGTGTTTTACGTCACCGCGTTTAGAACGATCGGATTTTCCGACAACTTTGTGTGACCGTGTGTATGCAAGACAAGTTTGAGCTAACATCCGTCTGAAAAAATCCTAGGATTTTGTTGTCGGAATGTCCGAACAAAGTCCGACCGTGTGTACGGGGCATTAGAAGTACCGAAAAATGTACATTTTGTCTGACTTCTCTTGAAAATTAGTAATGCACCTCCTGGTACACGAGGGCACACAAGCACTTCTGTTTTATCCCATCATATACAGTATGTAATGTAGGATTGAAGGCACTGCTGCCTCTAACTGCTAGTCTTATAATATTTGGAGTGAAATTTTGTTTTGTCACCACTGTACTGCTCATTGTCATTCTTGCTAGTGGCTCTGAAATAGAGAAGCAGAGATTTGCCTTTTTACGAAGATGGCTGCCCCTACATAGAGGCACAATGCACAACAAGACATAGTCAGTAATGAGAAAAGATCAGCTATGAAGATACCACAGGCAATACTGTTTACTAAGCCTTTACCCCAGTGGCAGCTGGTGAAGTTTTAGGATGGGGGGTGCCAGACCCCGCCTTCCTTTTTGACCCCTCCCACTTCTCATAAGCCCCACCCCTTATATAATCCACCCACTCTGTCCCCTGTATTCCACTTGCTTCCACCCATATAGTGTCAGGAGTACACAGCTCAGCATCACAGGACAGAGTATACAGCCCCAGCATCACAGGACAGAGTATACAGCTCAGCCTCACAAATCAGGGTATATAGGCCAGCATTACAGATATGGTATATAGATCAGCAACATCATGTAAAGGGTATATAGATCAGCAGCATCACATAAAGGTATATAGATCAGCAGCATCACATATAGGGTATATAGATCAGCAGCTTCACATATAGGGTATATAGATCAGCAGCTTCACATATAGGGTATATAGATCAGCAGCATCACATATTTGGTATATTGGTATATCACATACTGATCTCGCAGCACATCATTAGCACCCCCACACTAGTGGAGGACACAATAACAGCACACTGTCAGCCCCCCCCCACTCGGGGCTCGCAGAACACATTGACAGCAATCCCCCCAGCAGGGATTGAGGCACACTGATAGAACCCCCCACCTCGGGGCTCGCAGGACACACTGACAGCAATTACTCCCCACCCAGTGGGGATTGAGGCACGCTGATAGCACCCCCCACCTCAGGGCTCGCAGGACACACTGACAGCTCTCCCCTCCAGTGGGGATCGAGGAACACTGATAGCACCCCCTAAAGTAGGCTTTTTACTGCAGTTACTATACAATGCAACTGTGGTAGATTGGGTGAAGAGTGGTACAGCACTGTGCTGTGGTTAGAAATAAGCTATAGTGCATACCTGCACACTGGAAGACTATATTGCATTCTAGGTTTTCAATCCACTACCTGAGGGCATCCATTACTTTACAAGTACTTTAAAGAAATTCTGCCCTTTGAGGCAGCCAGCAAAAAAAAAAAAAAAAAAAACTGCTAAGTTAGCTGGTAACAACTTTTTACATTCAGATAAAAAATATACATTTGAGGATATATGCAACCAAGTGCCTTTAGCAAATGGATATCTTCTTTCATCAACCTAGGTAACCCTTGAAACTATCCATCACAGGAGTTTAGTAGCTTAAGTAAACCTCTGCAGCAGGGAGATGATAATGGCAGGTATGTTTACCATAGCTGGGGAGGTGAGCTATCAGGGGACACTGTCATTTTCCTTTGAATGTGCAGATGAGAGCAACTACAGGCCACAAGATACTAATTCTATCCCAGTAAATACTGCAACTGTGCCAAAATCCACAAAATTCATTTCATTCTAGGTTCTCTATAATTCTTTGTAGCCAGATTTGAGAGAACATCTCAGGGGGGTTACTGGGATTGACTTCTTGAAGCAAGGGCTGTGTCACTTTCTCCCAAATTACATTTAACCTTCAAGCTTTAAATTGATAAGTGGTAGTGAGAAACTTTTTAGTCCTTTGTTAGATTTGCCAAGGGAAAACCAGCTAGAAGCTCGTCTGGGAATGTATCTCTATCAAATACAGTTAAAGTGACATTAAACCTCCATCGTGAAAAAATGTCAGTACATGCTGCTTATACTCACTCTGGGACTCACAGGACACGTTGACAGCACCACCAGCCAACCCACTGGGCTTCCGGGACACACTGACAGCATCCCCCCATTCTCTTCAGGAGGTCCGGCACTTACCGCTGTGTTGTCCTCTCCTCCTGCTGTGTTTCCTTCAGTGGGAAGCAGGCAGCAGCGGCAGTGGAGGAATCCACTCCTCATGCTTCCTCCACTCTGTGTCTCCTCTTCCGCCAAAGCGCCAAGGCATCCAATAGGATAGCTTGGCACTTTGGTCAATCAGGAAGCAGGTCTCACTGTCCTGCCTCCTGATTGGTGGGGAGGCACTGTGGTGTGATAATAGTGAAAATTAATTTGCTATGGTCACACAATGGGGTGGGATCAGGGCGCACTCTGTGCGCCCTGAGCCTAACCTTTTTTAAAGCCTATTAGAGCCTCTTGCTCTAATCAGGTGATTAAAAAAAACACCCCTGCCATAGGAATCCATGCGTCTGGTGTCCTGAAAGAAGCCGGGCACATGGATAGGGAGGCAGGGATGGGGGGTGGCGCCCATGCGCCCACAATGCACAGGCCGCCACTGCTTTACCCTTTACCTGTCCTTTTTGGGGCAAATCTTCCAGAGGTCAATTCATCCTTAACCACTTGCCACCCCGGCCATTTCTGACACTTCGGTCCTACATGTAAAAATTAACTTTTTTTACTAGAAAATTACTTAGAACCCCAAACATTATATATTTTTTTAGCAGAAACCCTATAGAATAAAATGGTAAGTGTTGCAATTTTTTTATGTCAGGCGGTATTTGCGCATCGGTTAACTAAAGTTAACCCAGATTTTATGTATAATGTGAAAGATGATGTTACACCGAGTAAATAGATACCTAACATGTCACGCTTTAAAATTACGTCCGTCCATGGAATGACAAAAAATGATGGTGCTTAAAACTCTCCATAGGTGATGCTTTAAACGCCTTTACAGGTTACCAGTTTAAAGTTGCACAGGAGGTCTGGTGCTAGGATTAGTGCTCTCGCTCTAACATTCGCGACAATATCTCACATGTGTTTTTTGATCGGCGTTTACATACAGTGGGGACGGAAAGTATTCAGACCCCCTTAAATTTTTCGCTCTTTGTTATATTGCAGCCATTTGCTAAAATCATTTAAGTTCATTGTTTTCCTCATTAATGTACACACAGCACCCCATATTGACAGAAAAACACAGAATTGTTGACATTTTTGCAAATTTATTAAAAAAGAAAAACTGAAATATCACATGGTCCTAAGTATTCAGACCCTTTGCTCAGTATTTAGTAGAAGCACCCTTTTGATCTAATACAGCCATGAGTCTTTTTGGGAGAGATGCAACAAGTTTTTCACACCTGGATTTGGGGATCCTCTGCCATTCCTCCTTGCAGATCCTCTCCAGTTCTGTCAGGTAAACGTTGGTGGACAGCCATTTTTAGGTCTCTCCAGAGATGCTCAATTGGGTTTAAGTCAGGGCTCTGGCTGGGCCATTCAAGAACAGTCACTGAGTTGTTGTGAAGCCACTCCTTCATTATTTTAGCTGTGTGCTTAGGGTCATTGTCTTGTTGGAAAGTAAACCTTCGGCCCAGTCTGAGGTCCTGAGCACTCTGGAGAAGGTTTTCATCCAGGATATCCCTGTACTTGGCCGCATTCATCTTTCCCTCAATTGCAACCAGTCGTCCTGTCCCTACAGCTGAAAAACACCCCCACGGCATGATGCTGCCACCACCATGCTTCACTGTTGGGACTGTATTGGACAGGTGATAAGCAGTGCCTTGTTTTCTCCACACATACCGCTTAGAACTAAGGCCAAAAAATTCTATCTTGGTCTCATCAGACCATAGAATCTTATTTCTCACCATCTTGCAGTCCTTCAGGTTTTTATTTAGCAAACTCCATGCGGGCTTTTATGTGTCTTGCACTTAGGAGAGGCTTCTGTCGGGCCACTCTGCCATAAAGCCCCCGACTGGTGGAGGGCTGCAGTGATGGTTGACTTTCTACAACTTTCTCCCATCTCTCGACTGCATCTCTGGAGCTCAGCCACAGTGATGTTTGGTTTCTTGTTTACCTCTGTCACCAAGGCTCCTCTCCCCCGATAGCTCAATTTGGCCAGACGGACAGCTTTAGGAAGGGTTCTGGTCGTCCCAAACATCTTCCATTTAAGGATTATGGAGGCCACTGTGCTCTTAGGAACCTTAAGAGCTGCAGAATTTTTTTGTAACTTTGCCCAAATCTGTGCCTTGCTACAATTCTGTCTCTGAGCTCTTCGGGCAGTTCCTTTGACCTCATGATTCTCATTTGCTCTGACATGCACCATGAGCTGTAAGGTCTTATATAGACAGGTGTGTGGCTTTCCTAATCAAGTCCAATCAGTATAATCAAACACAGCTGGACTCAAATGAAGGTGTAGAACCATCTCAAGGATGATCAGAAGAAATGGACAGCACCTGAGTGTCACAGCAAAGGGTCTGAATACTTAGGACCATGTGATATTTCAGTTTTTCTTTTTTAATAAATCTGCAAAAATGTCAACAATTCTGTGTTTTTCTGTCAATATGGGGTGTGTGTACATTAACGAGGAAAAAAAATTAACTCTAATGATTTTATGGCTGCAATATAACAAAGAGTGAAAAATTTAAGGGGGTCTGAATACTTTCCGTCCCCACTGTATGTGTGCAGGAGTAACATATGCTTTCACATTTGCATGTAAGCATGGTGGGACGGGGGCGCTTTAACATTTTTTTTTTTTTTTCCACAAAAAAGATTTTATTGAAAAAGAATAAGGTAGCAGGTACAATACAATGAAAGGGTATCATAAAGAATCAAACAGTACACTCATTAGACGTTGGTACATCAGAAAGATTATTGTTATAACACGTTTGAGTTTACATAGTACATATGTAATGATTAAAGTATATAAACAAGAGGGTGTAGCCTTGGTAACAGGAAATGTACCCTTGGTGCTAATACTGTAGAGAAGATATTTCAGTACCTCTGGTACAAAAAGGTCCAATGCCCGTCCTGTTCCTTGGGTTGATTGTGTGTAAGGAGACAAGTTCGAGTGTCTGTGGTGGGGGATTCAAACACGTTAGGACGGTCATACGTGGAGTATGGCCCCAAATTCAGAAGATATAAAGGGATGGGTGGGGGGGTTGTTAAAGAAAAAGGTTAGGGGTTGGGGGGAAGTATAGAAGAGGGGGGAGGGAAAAGGAAAGGTGGCAGCTAAAGAGAAAAAGGCAGATAAAGAGAGAGAGAGGAGGGACCGCTCCTCGACCCAGGCCCCACGGACGCACCCACGGGACATGGCGATCCTGGATATTAGGCTAGAAAAGGGAGGGAGTTTAGAACGGAAAGAAGGATCTATAGTAATCAGTGGTTTTAAAATGGGTCCAGCAAGCCCATATGGCAGTAAATTTCTGGATGCGGTCTTGGGATATATAAATCAGTTCTTCCATCTCCTCAATCTTTGCAATCCTGGTTAGCCATTCTGTAGTGGTCGGGGGAGTGATTGAGCGCCAGTGTGCAGGAATACATACTCTGGCAGCGTTCACCATATGCATTGCTAATGATTTGTGGTAAACTTTTTTGGACAAGGTTGAGTGATGGAGGAGGTATTGGGCCGGGTTAAAGTTTAGGGAGTAGGTTGTTACACGTGTAATAATGGAGTGTACTTCTTTCCAAAATGGTTGAAGTACTGGGCATTCCCACCAAATGTGTAACATGTTTCCTATTGCCTTATTACATCTCCAGCAAATGTTGGGAATGCAGGGCGAAAATTGGTGTAATCGAGCAGGGGTTCTATACCATTTAGTGGTTATTTTGTACCCATTGTGGGCATACGTAAGGATAGATTCCCATTCATCATCAGAGAAATTGATTTGTAGGTCTTTCCCCCAAGACATTCTTGAGGTTTCCGTCTGTGGGCGAAGCGAGTCGTCCCGGAGGAGGGAGTAAATCGTGGAAATTAAATGACCTTGTGGAGTGGACTGGGAGTACATTGTTTCGAATGGGGTAAGTGGTCTTGTCCAAATGTCGTTTGCGTTAGTCGATGTGAAAAAGTGTCTTAGCTGTCTGTAGGACCAGAAGGGGAAGTCTTTTGTGCGGGAGATGGATTTTAACTCGTTATATGTACGTATCCTCCCATCGACAAAAAAATGACGAGTATAAATATCGTCGTGTGGCCACTCTTGTATTAGGAAAGTATTCGATTCTCCAGGAGGAAACTCTGGGTTGGCTCTGAGAGGGGTCAACGGTCCTGGTGTTGAGGATATTTGGTATAAGTTCCTAGCTGTAAAGAAAGCTCGCAGTGATGGGTATATGAGCGGGTGTGTTTTAACGTCTTAGGGGTAATGTTTCGCTGGGACCCAGGTCAGGGTGTGCAGGGGTATATTACTGAAGGCATTTTCCAAAATGGTCCATAACTTACTTAATTTATGAGTTTTCCAGTTTTTAAAATAATTTTTTATTATTTATTTATTTATTTTATACAAAAATATAATTTTTTTTATTTATTTTTTTTACTAACTTTATTGCTATCACAGGGGATGACCCAACATCCCTAGTGATAGCATGGTCCTTGACAGGTCCTCTTTATGGAGAGATTTGGGGTCTATTATACTCCAAATCTCTCCTCTGGCCTCTCATGTAGCCGATCAGACACAGATCGGTCTGATCGGCTTCTTACCTGGCCTTTGGTGGCCATGGAAAACAAAGGGGCAGAACTGGAAGTGACAAACTACTCTTCGCTCCCATTTTCTGGGGTTACAGAGAGGAATGATGCCAATTCCTCCCTCTCTGTACAGGGCAGCCATTGCTGCTAGCCTCCGTGATGGGACCAGAGAACCAGGGAGAGGTGGCAGTGGGACCCCCTTCCGCCACCCTCAGAAGTGATCGAGTGGCTAATTAGCCACTCAAATCACTTCTGCCTTGTACAGAATCATCGGCTGAAAAGATCGATACTGGGATGGTGCCTGTAGGTGCAGGCATCATCCCCGGATAACCCCTGAAACCGGAGGACGTTCATGTACGCCTTGCCGGCTGGAAGTGGTTAAGGGGGAAATGCAAACAAATTGTCTGTTAGAGCAAATTTTAGCATATTCAGTTATTTCAACATTTAGGCAATTTATTATGTACCAGTAATCAATTCCACAACAATTATTTGCTAAATAATTTACTTTGATTGTTGGTTCCAAAATAAAATGTGTTTTAAAATGAACTGCAGAATCTAGGTACATAGCAACTAAAACCAGTCACAGCTCCAAATAATATTGACTGTGACCTATAAAGCTTGTGATCTTTTCTTAGATTATAAGATAGATTCACTTGAACTATAAGATCTAAATTAAAAATAAAGCTGAGTATCTACTAGTCTTAAGGTTACTTTTATTCCTTTTAGACTATAATACAGAGACAACCATTTCTTAAAATATCAGGCCAGGTGAAATCTTTGAGGTCACCTCTGTGTAGAAGAAAGTTCTTGGTAAATCGATGAGAAGCCCATGGGGTGGGTTTCCTCAGTGACCAGATGGGTCAAATTCTGCAGAACTCTCTCCAGTCATTAATCAGTGCACCAGGCTGTGCAATTGATTCTAAGATAACAGACAAGAATGAAAGGGTTGCTAGGCCTGACTGCCTCTTGTCAATAAAAAAGGTTTTCAGCAATATGCTGTAATGTGCCGCAATTTGTCAACTGAGAAAGAGATAAAATGTTTTGTTACACAAGATTCCTCAGTTTTGGTTTTAAAAATAAAATCACCTATTCTAATGTTCTGCTTAATTATAGCAATCAGTGGTAAGGAGTTTAAAAATATATGTACTTATAAGCTGCATAAAATATTTTTGACAGGAGGTGTCATTTAGGAAGCAATTAGAAGAAAAACTAAAATTGTACCATGGAATAAAATACACTGCAGCTTTTGAAATACAGACACGAAAACGTCTAAAGTGTCAGTTTTTGATTCAATCTAGGCTGCATTAGGTTAATTTGGTTGACTCATATTGTCTAATTTATTTTGTCCTGGATATCAAATGGTGAGGAGAAGCAGCTATGACTGAGCATATGCAAGAATATGAATATTTAGTTAAAATTCAGACATTGTTTTAAAGCTGAACTCCTGGGGCAAAACAAATTGATCAAGAAAAGTAAAAATAATAAAAGCAGCATTTGCAAAGTAAAAACTGTGCCTGCTCTGATTAATTTATAAATATCTTTAAGTAAAATGCTCATGGGCAGGACAGTTCATAGAACAATAAAATACAAAATATTATATATAAATAAGTTCAAATGGCTTAACACTTTGCATTAAAAATAATAGTTTTATAAAAATAGTTTTTTGTTACATACATTTGCAAATTTATGTGAAAGGCTTTGGTCCAGCTGTATGCTTTACATCTGGATCTGTCCCATGCAGTACCTTCAGTCCGAACACCTAAGTAATTCCTTTCTGCCACTAGATGTCCTTAATATCCTAGCTTGATTGATGGGCAGTGTCATTAAAGAGGAGCTCCAGGCTCCCATAAAAAAAAATGAAAGTCAGCAGCTACAAATACTGTAGCTGCTGACTTGTAATATTAGGGCACTTATCAGTTCAGAAATCCAGAGATGTCCTCACCCGAGCCAATTTGTCAATTGGCTATTGGGTGCTGGTGCCGCCATCTTGACTAAGGGAAAGCGGCAGTGAAGCCTTGTGGCTTCCCAACCGGTTTCCTGCTGCGCATGAGTGAAGCGAGCTGCACTTTGTGAATGGATTGGCTGCAGAGGAAGGAGAGGGGGCAAACTTCCGGCCCAGGTACCTGCTCCCCCCAAAAGATACCAAATGTGGCAGCGGAGGGAGAGAGGAGGCAGACAAGTGGAGCTCCCCTTTTTGGGTGGAGCTCTGCTTTAACTTGTTCTTGACAAGATGGCTACAGAGTGGCTCTTTAGTTCTGGGAGGATGTCAATGCCCAGAATGCACTTCCCACACACCCCCTAGTGCGCGCATTGGGAAGTGTCTGTGATCGATGTGTGCCTTGGACATAGCACATCACAGATTGTGGTAAAGGGCCAATCACAGAGGCCTTTTACCACTTGATCGCTGTGTCTAATCACAGGGGATCACAAGTGTAAACACGTCAGGTCTTTGCCAGTTTGACAGCTCTCCTTCCCTCACACACAATCTCTGTTCTACAAAATAAGGAAGTCCATTTTGAGTGTTTTACAGTGCCACACATCAGTCACACTGATCATCAGCGCAGCCTCATTAGGGCCCTAATATCAGTGCAGCCCTATCAGTGCCCTGATATCAGTGCAGCCATGTCAGTGCAGGCTAACAGTGCCACCTCATTAGTGCCGCCTCATTAGTGCCACTTATCAGTGCCCATCAGTGCCGACTCATCAGTGGAGCATCAGCACCCATCAGTACTGCCTCATCAGTGCACATCAGTATGGCTTATCAGTGCCACATCAGCAGTGCCCAGTGTAGCCTCATCAGTGCACATCAGTGCAGCCTTATTAGCACCTATCAGTGCAGCCTCATCAGCACCCTATCAGAGCAACCTCATCAGTGTATTTTATAAGTGCCGCCTCAGCAGTGCCCATCAGTGCAGCCTCATCAGTGCCGCCTCATCAGTACCCATCAGTGCAAATCAGTGCAGCCTCATCAGCACCCATCAGTTCAGCCTCATCAGGATCCATCAGTGCAGCCTCATTAGCACCCATCAATACAGCCTTATCAGTGCCCATCAGTACAGCCACACCAGCAACCATCAGTGCATCCTCATCAATGCCTATCAGTGCAGCCTCATCAGTGCCCATCAACGCATATCAGTGCAGCCTCAGCAGCACCCATCAGTGCAGCATCCTTAGCACCTGTAAAAGCAGCCTCATCAGCACCCATCAGAGCAGCCTTATCAGCACCCATCAGAGCAGCCTCATCAGCACCCTTTAGAGCGGCCTCATCAGCGCCCATCAGAGCAGCCTCATCAGCGCCCTTCATAGCAGCCTCATCAGCACCCATCAGAGCAGCCTCATCAGCACCCTTTAGAATGGCCTCATCAGTGCCCATCAGTGCAACCTCAATAGCTCACCTCAGTGCATCCTCATCAGTGCACATCAGTGAAGCCTCATCAGCACCCATTAGTGCAACCTCGATAGCGCACCTCATGGCATCCTCATCAGTGCAGCCTCATCAGTGCAACCACATCATCTAAAACAAATTTTACCAGCCTGGAGGCATATCAAATCCTCAGTATGACCAACAGGGGCAGCGGGGAGCTCTCTCTGTCTGATTCTGATTAACTGGTGTTAAGTAGTGGGTCTGTAACAGAAGCAGAGGAGGAAAGGGTACCCACCAAACCAAGGCATTCTGGTGAGGAACAGGCAATCACCAGTAGTGCAGTGGCAGCCCGTCAGTAGTGCAGTACCACTGTATGAAAGGCCAGGTACTAGTGGGGTTTCACGCCTGACACAGAGGGTTAGGGCCAATGCCAGTCTCCCAAATGTACTTGAAAACCTGGCAAAGCTTCCCCATAACTCTGGAGCAGCTACTATACCCCTGTTTTACTGCACAGCCAGGTGTTCAGGCCAACACAGAAATTTTTGCACCCATTGATTTTTTATTTATTTATTTATTTTTACCAATGATTTATTACATTTAATGCTGGACTAGTGCAATCTTTATGTCTGCAAATTTATCACCAATAACCCCAATTCAAGTTATGTATGATTGGAAACCGTTAACAGTGGAGTACACACTTACTAGTCCACCCACCACATTAATCACATGCTCATTTATTTATTTTTTATGCCAAGAACACAATTGTTTAATGATCATGCGATTCCTCTGTTTCAGTGATAACACACAGTATTTTTTTCTTTAAGCAATTTTTCCAATTGTGTATCCCAGACAAAAACATCTGTGTGGATAAGTCACTTGTCCATTTGACTGGCAGGCTCATCTCCAGTAAAAGTGCCAGATATGAGGTGAAGCTGTGTGAGCTGTGTGACAGAGCCATGGGCTACATGTATGCCTTCCACATGTACAAAGGAAAGGACACCCAGCTGCATCTCCCTGACTGCCCAAACTATAGTAGTAACAGTGGAAAAGTCATTTGGGATCTAGTATTCCCACTCTTCAACAAGGGGCATCATTGATACGTTGATAACTATTTTACCAGCCTGCCCCTTTTCTGCAAACTTTACCAGAAGCAAACACTAGCATGCAGCACAGTAAGAGCTAGTAGAAGGGCTTTCTGCAAAGGATGGTGAATACAGAACTAAAAAGAGGGGAGTCTGTGAGTTTGCGGAATGAAGAAGTGTTGGCTATGAAGTGAAGGGACAAGTGAGATGTATATATGCTTTCCTCAATCCACAATGACACCTCCATGGAAATCCACAGAAGGAATTTCCCAGTCCAGAAACCTGAATATGTACATAAGTGCAATATGTTCATGGGGAAGTCAATTATAACAATCAGATTATCTAGCCCTATCTTGCAACAAGAAGAACCCACCACTGGTACGAAATAAATGAAGGGTTGGGACTTTGAATGAAGCATGCACTTTGAAAATAAATAACTATTCGTGACAAGTTTATTCCATATATTAATGAATAATAACAAAAACAAGATGTGCAGCACTTTGAGTCTGAAATTCATTTCAGGAGGCAGGAGGCGGAGCCTAGCAGAGCAGACATGCATTGTTAGAGCTCCACACCGCTGAGGAGAGAAGAGAAGGACAAAGCGGAGCCTGCAGGCTCAAAAGGTATCCATTTGAACCTTTTTGCCCCAGGGAACAAACTGTGAAAGTTTGGGCAGGAAATATGGTACTGGGAGGAAACCGTGGCAGAAATAAAAATCACCTCACAAAGAGCTCACAGGCATTCACTGCAGCTGAAGCAGCTCCAGTCACCTCACAAGATACAGCATCAGGGCGCTCTCACAGACAGAAAATGTCACAGCAAGACTCTCCATTTGAGTCAGATACAGAACAAATCCTCTCACAAACTTCTCCACAAGCCTCCTCAGTATCCCCAGTAATATAATTACAATTTGAAAAGATGCTTCATAAGGCTTTAAAACAAACCTCAGACCAAATAACAAAAAGCCTAACCAAAGAAATAAGAGAGCTGGGAAACCGCACCGCAGCCTTAGAAATAAAAATGGATGAAATTGAAATTACAACCCAAGAAAATATAACAGAATTGGAACAATTAAAAAAAGAGAATTTAATACTTCAAACTAAGTTCGAAGATTACGAAAATAGAGCCAGACGTTCAAACTTGCGCATAAGGGGAATACCTGAAACTGTGACAGACCTGCAATCTACTATTACTGCTCTATTACAAAAACTAAAGCCAGATATCCCTATTGAACGTTTAGAACTGGACAGAGTACACAGAGCCCTCACAGCCAAAAAGAAAGATGGACCCCCACGTGATATAATCACAAAATTTCATTATTACAGAACGAAAGAACAAATACTAATTGCTGCAAGAGAAAAAAAGGAACTTAATTTTCAAGGACACAATTATCAAATTTTTGCTGACCTATCCCAACTTACTATTACTAAAAGACGATCCATGAAACCCCAACTAATGGAACTGCAACGCCACAACATTATGTATCAATGGGGCTTCCCCTTTTCAGTCAGATTTAACTACCAAGGTACAATTTACAGAAGCAGATCAGCAGATGAACTACAACAAACCCTTTTAAAATTAAATCTGACAGAACCCACAAGCAGCAGCACTCCCACACGCAGAAGAATGGCATCTTCACCTTCAGGCAGCACCCAGAAAATTTCAGAACAAAATGGGAATCATCATACTCACAAAAGAGGCCGTTATGCCACATCATCCATGGACCAAGAAGATTCAATGGACTGACATCCTAATTCCTGATATCTCTTCATTTATTATACTAAGAGATGGTTCTCTATAAAAAACCTGTATTTATAACTGAATGTAACTGCATTCTGATAGTCACACACTGTGTGGGATCATGTTACATTCCAGTTATATTTCTTATTACTTCTGATTCATATAGCCTTAGAATATATAAGTGAAATAAGGAAATTCTTGTTCAGTTATATATTATCAGGTAATAACAATAGATTTATTACTTTTTAGGACAAATATGTTCAATAATCCAGAAGTAATGGAAGCTTTTTCTTTCTTTTTTTAAAACAAATATATTATTACCTAACTAGTTCCTAGAATTATGTTTTTGTTTATTCTAATCTGAAGCAATACAACCTCAATTTTATGAGTTAACATATCTAAACAGTTACATATGAATAAAATATGTAATTGTTTACTCTAAAAGGGTTAAAATCCCAAAATAATTCAAACTATCTTCATCAATACCAAAGTTATTAACAGTACCTTTCTAACTGAATTATTTAGCCTAGGGCAAGACTAACCATATACAACCACCCTGGAATAAATAATTTCAACAAAAACTATATTCTGCACTCCAATTAATGAAACATAATTTTGATGTCTTTTGACATAGCACTTCTCTCCTGTAAGCGGAAGATCCGTGTACCCCCATTAGCCCTCCTCATTCTCCCAACCATAGTATGTGGGAGTGTGACGAAGGCACTTATTCCCCTGAGAGAGATATTTATTCTCTTTCACGGGTAAATTGTGATTACTTGCAAAAAATAATTTATACAATGTATCATCTAATCTCATATGTTTTTTGTTTACTCCTTACTCCAGAATTCACTGGTTTCTTTTCTATCTATTCATCTCTTCAGTCCACACAGGTTGATCTGCGCAGTCAGCTCTGCATAACAAAAAGTAAGTCAAAACTATTTGATCTATTGCCATGGCACCACTGAATATACTTTCCCTGAATGTTCAGGGAATAAATGTCCCTCAAAAAAGGACCAAAGCCTTCCGTACTTTCCATAACGCCTCCAAGAAACACACTTCACCAAAGATTCTACTCCAAAATATATTTCTCCTTTTTATCAACAAATTTACACGGCTTCTGCCTGTACCAAGCAAAGGGGAACTCTAATTGCATTTCACCGATCCATACCATTCACCTTATCATCAGAAATTAAAGACCCAGAAGGTAGATACCTGATACTCATGGGTTATATAATGGATACAGCAATCACGGTGATTTCCTACTACGCTCCTAACAAACAACCTACACCATTCCTCTCACATATATTACAAGTGATTAATACACACAAAATAGGAACAGTGATAATGTGTGGGAATTCGAACCAGGTCCTCCTCCCATTTCTAGATAAATCACCTTTTACACCATCCAAAATAACCTCTAGATTACCTTTTTCTCAACTTCTTTCCAAATACAATCTGGTAGATTCATGGAGAGAAAGTAACCCAATGAAAAAGAAATTCACTTATTTCTCGCACCCTCATCAAACCTTCACCAGAATAGATCATATTTTTCTAACAATAGGAATGATACCAGAAATTATTGCATCAGATATAATTCCGATTCCGTGGTCTGACCATAATGCAGTATACACTACTATAGCCTCAGCCATACCAAAAGCGCATGACCCAACGTGGTACTTACCGGACATAATGCTCAAACACCCACTACATCTGATGGCCATTGAACAAGCTTTAAAGGAATACATATCAATTAATAATACAACAGACATCTCCCCAATAACACTGTGGGAAGCTCATAAGCCTGTCTTGCGTGGTACAATACAAAGACAAATGGCACTATTTAAACGGGAACGCAAAAATCTAGCAAAAAAACTAGAACTCAATTTTAATGCAGCTTACATATCATTTCAAGATAATCCATCTCAGAGTACAAAATCTCATCTGGAAAAATCTAGATTGGAATACGATCTATTTCTCACTGAGTCAGTTGATAAAACCCTCAAACGCTCCAAACACAATTTCTACATGAATACAAACAAACCAGGTACATATTTGGCTCGGGCATTAAATTCAACTAACAAATCTTTCAAACCAATACGTTTGAAATTATCAAAAAATGTTTACACTTGTAATCCAGTTAAAATAGTCCATAAATTTCACTCACATCTCGCAACTTTATACAAGACAAACAATGAATTTAATCCTACAGAGGCTGAATCCTTCTTCTCAAAAATAACCTTACCTGAGTTATCTCAGAATCAAAAAAGCAGTTTGGATGAGCCTATAACTATAGATGAAGTTGCTAACGCCATAAAAGACCTAAAACTTAACAAAAGACCAGGCCCAGACGGCTACTCAGCTTTATACTATAAAACATTCTCAGAAATACTCTCTCCCATTCTCACTGAAACTTTTAACAAACTTCTAGATGGACATTCTTTTCGGCAAGAAACACTAATGGCAATTGTTTGTATGATCCCAAAACCCCTTTCTGATGATACTTCCTGTGTGAATTATCGGCCTATCTCTCTGTTAAACCTCGATATTAAATTATTAGCAAAAATAATAGCAAAACGTCTCAATAGCATTATAGGAAAATTAATACATAGAGATCAAGTAGGCTTCATGCCAAATAGACAGGCAGGCGATAATATACGCAGGGCAGTGTTATTGGCACATATTGCTAAAAAACTGAAAATCCCTTTATGTTTTCTATCTCTCGATATTAAGAGGGCATTTGACACAGTATCCTGGCAATATATGCAATATTCATTACAAAAATGGGGTTTTGGACCCCACTTTTTAACATGGATCAAAGCATTATATAATAAACCCAAAGCCTATATAAAATATGCTGGATACAAATCTGAAGCCTTTAATATCGAAAGAGGTACCCGACAGGGTTGCCCATTATCTCCCTTATTATTTGCCCTTATACTCGAACCCATGGCCCAATACATCAGAACAAACCAAACTATAACTGGCATTGAAGTAGGAGGTATTACACACAAATTATGTATATTTGCAGACGATATATTACTTTTTCTATCATCACCACAGGTCTCCTAACTTAATACCAGCTCTTGATGGATTTGCAGCCCTATCCGGCCTTATGATTAATCCTAAGAAATGCCTAGTGCTTAATATTTCACTCACAAACATGGAATTGATCCCGGCTAGGGCTGCACTCCCATTCACATGGGCAAAAAAATCAATCCCATATCTTGGAATTCATTTAACAGCATCTCATTCTGACTTATT